>NW_003314470.1:15544-18801 GCF_000143415.4 Selaginella moellendorffii | reverse complement strand
AAGCCATGTTCGTGTTCATGTTTTGAAGCTATGCCTGGCAGCCATGGGCTTACACGCTAGAATGGATTGTCAGCCAGACTGTTCCACATATGCAGCTGTGATTTAGGCATGTGGAAGCTTGGCTGAACTACAAGCCGGGCAAAAGATTCATGCTACCATCTGCCAGCTTGGATTCGAACAGGTTCGTCCAGTAGCAATCGGTTTGTTGGACTGTTATGGAAAGTGTGGCAGCATGAACAGAGCTGAAGAGTGTTTCAACAACATGCCCTCTCCAGATATAATCTGCTGGAACTCATTGCTGGGAGGATATAGTTCATTAGGAGATTCGACTCAAGTATTCAGTCTGGTGAAGAAGATTCAGAAGGCTGGGCTTAACATTGATGCCATCACATTCATTTCTATTCGCACGGCTTGCAGCCATGCAGGCCTGGTGGAAGAGGGGAAACATTACTTCGATTCCATGACAGGATTGGGCATCAGGAAGAGTGTGGAGCACTATAACTGTATAGTCGACATTCTTGGCCGAGCAAACAGACTTGAAGAAGCACTAGTAGTTGTGAACAGCATTCCAGTTGGAGCTGATGCTGTAACTTGGAGGATTCTGCTCGGATCCTGTAGGAAATGGGGGAACGTGGAGATTGGCAAGGTTACATTTGAGGCACTGGTGCAGGCTGTTGGCACAAAGGAAGATGCAAGTGCCTACGTGCTGATGAGTGATCTCTACGGGAGCATGAGTTCTATAGACAAGTTTCTGTAGAATTTGGTTCATATTGTTGAATTTGCTTGGTCGGTAAGTTGACAATCGCTCACAAAGATTGGGTTGGAGTTGGAGTTGAGTCTTGTCTTCTTATGGCTTCGACCCATAGAGCCATGAGTTTCACTTTCTCACTGCACCGGCCAGAAAACTTTCGGAAGAAGGAAATTCTGGAAGATATAGTCTCTTTGACATCATCTACGATATCGCTAGTCCAAAGCTGTAACCAAAAATCAGAAGAGGGAGAGAAAAGAAAAAGCTTTGCTTGAAGCCAGACCTTTGAGGCAACTCTGTCCACAAGTCTGCGCAGCAGGAAACCTTCTCCTAATTTTGCGTGCACTGGACCCCAATTTTCCTGAGACAGAGGACTA
Organism: Selaginella moellendorffii; assembly: GCF_000143415.4. Taxonomy (NCBI): domain Eukaryota; kingdom Viridiplantae; phylum Streptophyta; class Lycopodiopsida; order Selaginellales; family Selaginellaceae; genus Selaginella; species Selaginella moellendorffii. The sequence continues at coordinate 17,676 of NW_003314470.1, read as the reverse complement.
TAATTCGTGCATTAACCACCACAGTTTTGAGTTGTACCTTGAGCCAGTTCCAAGCTGTGATACCGTTGGTTATTGTTAACCCGGAGAAGATGTCGGTGACGTTTTGAGGCCGCACCTGAAGGAAAAGTATGACAAATATACGAACTTGGAAGAGTAACGGGACTAACCGCTGGGGATAGTGAAAAATTCAAAGCTTCAACGACGAGGACAGGGTCGGAAGATCCTGCCAGTGTGCCTGGGAATGGCAGTTTCAGCTTAGAGATTTGTAGTTTCAGGAGTGAATGACTTACTCAATGCCAGGTTACGTTCCTCCAACTTATCTGAAGATTTGTAAATTTCAAGCAGCTCATCGAATCCATATCGATTACAATCTTTCATCACACTTGCATATGCGGCCTGTGAGAGCAAATTTAGTAAGAGAAGGCAACACTGGTCAAAGACCATTACCTTCAACATGTTTGATGCCAGGGGGACCATCGCCTTGTTCTTGAATCGCCTCTTGGCTTCCAATATGGTTTTCTCATGCCCAAGAACCACTAAAGCATGCAAAAGTTCCTCCCTGAGACCGGAATTCAAATGACTTTCACCTTGAACGGCTTCCCAGCTGAGTTTGCTGGAGAAACTTGACAATAGTAAAAGGCAAATATTATACAGAGAATAGGGACATACCTGGTTGCGTTTTCCATTAGTCCAACTAAGAAATTACTTACTCTTTCTTTTGAACTTGGGATTGCAACAGATACCACATCAAGTAAAGAGAGTGCAACCTGCAGTCATGAACGATATTGGGTTTCGTAAGAACTGCAAAAACCAGAAGCTACACGTACGGTGATCATATGTGACAAGACGGTGGGATCGTCTTCCTGTCTGTAAACCTCCAGGAGAGACAATAAAGCAGACAGGGGCTGTCTTGTGGACTGGCATAAGGCAAACATATCGTCCAGAACACCTGTAATAGGATTGGTCTGGGGATAATTCTGGTAAAGAAAGACCCACCTAGTCTATCGACAGGAGAAAGCCAGCCTGAGGAAATTGAGTCTTTCAAAGCTGTAAGCAGTTGTTCATCATACTCCACGCGATAGAATCCGCTTTGTCCAATGTTAAGTTTCACTACAGTTCGTGCTGGCAGGCGAACTATACACTTTCTGTCCTTGAGCAATATACTTTGTTGGCAGTTGTAAGATCCCGAAATAAGTTTAACAGGAACTATCCATTGCCCCTCGGCGGGCTGTCCACTTGCAAGAAACCGAGTCTAGTGCACGAAAGAAGTTTGCATTTGAGACCAAATATAAAATCTATGAGACAGTCTTACCTGTTCAATCTCTAGCTCATGGTCATTCAGCATTGTGGCCTTCAAAATTGGATACCCGTTCAGCTTTGTCCAAGAGCACATCAAGTCTTTGATTGGTTTTCCAGTTACTTCCTGGATACAATCCCATAAATCGTCTGACTTTGCGTTACTAAAGGCAAATTTCTCCATGTACAGTTGCAAGCCTCTCTGCAGGAGGGAAAAAGAAAAGAAAAGATAGAATTCCACTTGTTCACTTAAGGCTAACTACTGACCTGGATATCCGTTAGACCAACATAGTCTTGCAGCATATAAATTAGTGAGGCTCCCTTGCAATAGCCAATAACATCAAAGACTTCCATGGTTTGACGAGCATGCTGCACTTCCATCTGTGAAAGCAGAGTGTAAAAGAGTATGCTTGATAAAAATTCAGACTTGAGGTACCTCAACTGGATGAGTTGATTCCAAGGCATCCAACTTGAAAGCATCATACATGATTTCTTTGTGAAATTCCATCCAGATGTTCCAGTCGGGGAAAAGATAATCGACAGCCATATAACTAATCTGCAAACCACCAGCATTGATCTTAATCTCAACACTATTGAAAGTACATACCCAAGTAGCCATGCCTTCGTTAAGCCAGATATGAGTCCACCATTCTAGTGTGACAAGGTTACCAAACCACATGTGCCCAACTTCATGAGCCACGTTTATAGCAACCTGCAAAAATACACGGAAAAAATTAGCATCAGTGCACAACGTGCTTCAGATACAATCTCACCTCCTGTTTCTTCAAAGTTGTAGTATTTTCATCTACCAACAAAGCATCATCCAGAAAAACTAT
>NW_003314470.1:13932-15444 GCF_000143415.4 Selaginella moellendorffii | reverse complement strand
AATTAGAGGAGATTCTTGAAACTCAACCATCTTGGTGTTCCTGTTTACTACCTCCTGCAGAGCAGGCATAGTTGACAGGACCATGCGATCGACAGGAACATGAACTTTAAATTTAAAACACGCCTATAAGATGAGGAGAAACAGTCAGAAGATATACTCGTAAAGATTGTAGTATAGTACCTTAAAATCTGGTTCATCCCAGCAAGGGAAGCACCTTCGTGCATCAGCAGGCTCAAAAACTGTTACAGCCATGTTTTTCTCAACCCCTCCGCTCTTGTAAGTGCTGTGCAGCGGAAAAGTTTGTTATTGAAAAATACTGAATACCAGTGTACCTTCGATAAAATGCGTCAAGCTTCTCGTTGAGCAATCCATGATAGTCGATAAACAGAGTTGCTTTTCCTACATGCAGTTTTTTTTCACCGAAGTTCAACACTAGCAGTTCATTCTCTTGATCGACTGTAGATGCCGCTGGATGAACGATCTGTACAAACCAATGTGCACATCAAGACAAATTTCAAGCAGAACACTCGAAGGCAGAGAGGAAAACCTCATCGAAATCCTCCACATAGCGCAAACATAGCGATTCAGTTTCCAGAATAAGATCCGCAACATTCAGGACAACTTTGGAAACTGGCTCCACAATGTCCAGGAGAATTTGGAGCTTGCCTTTGAATGCACAGGCATCGAGATCCACCCATAGCTCCAGCTCATAGCGACGAGGCAGCACAGTTTTGGGCAATCGACTGCTCGCCATAGCTGAGCCAAACTTTCTTCCCTCAACTTATATTACAAACAATAAAAACGGATCTGCGGTCAGGATCAAACGGCCGAGGACGGCCCAGATTTTTTTGTGGTGGATTCGACGGCACGATCGCGTGGTCCGCAGGGAAAAATCAGGATCGGACGGCTGTGAGGTTTTCACCGCGTGCGCGCCCAATCTCACGAAATCGGGCATCTTGGGAATATGCTTCTGTTGAGCTTTTTCATGTGAATCAAAATTGGCGAATTTTGAAGCAGCTGCTGAAAGTATGAGAAACGATTCCTGAGCTGTTTAGCTTCACTCATTTTCATGTTCAAAATTGAAGTGCAGCTTCACTGTCCTGATCATTCATGGGCCAAGTTGTGTGTGCTGCAAATTGAAGGTAAGTCCTGAAAACTAGGATTGAGCTGAGCAGCCGAGTGGGAGACATATTTTCTGAAACGGGCTGAGGTGTTGAAATTCACCATCAAGGGCGTCAACTTGGATTTTCTGGGTTCCTTGTGGATGAGATTGTCGACCTGGCTTTTGTGATGAGTTGCCTAAAAAATTGGCATTAGTGGTTGCAGCAGAGCTTGCAATCCAATAAACAGTCTACTACAAAAGTGAACGTCATTTTTTCAAGAAGTTACAATTAAGGGTCTAAAACAGGACTCAGGAGAACAAGGGAGTGGTGTTCATTTGAACAAAGGCAATGAAACAGCTGAGGAAGTACTGCAAGCTAGAGCACAAACCTCAAAACATGAGTGCAGACA
>NW_003314470.1:11184-13728 GCF_000143415.4 Selaginella moellendorffii | reverse complement strand
AGACGGCGGTCCTTCCGCTTCAAATGGATCCCTTTCTGGTTTAAGCAATTCAACATCATTAGACCCCACCTCCTCTTCTGCCATGGTGGCTCCATCTAGCACTTGACCAATTTGTCGTTTGAAATAACAGAATGGTTTACATCGATGCTCAACACTACACATCCTTCACGCAACTCTCCAATAGCAAAGAACAGTCAGCACACAACTTGTAGATTTTTGCTCTTGCCTGCTGTACTTCTTCAGCTGCTTCATTGCCTTTGTTCAAATGAACACCACTACCTTGTTCTCCTGAGTCCTGTTTTAGACCCTTAAGGCAATGAAGCAGCTGAAGAAGCAACCAGAAGTTCTTTCCGATCAGAATTGCGGTGAGGGTGGCGGGGAACAAGCATTGTGGTGGATTTGCTTGCAGTTGAGGAGCAATTGACATATGGCGGGTCAGAACTCTTCAACAGCAGGTCCGTCAGCAGCAGATTGCTTGGGAGAATGCGATTTTCAGGTACTGGTCTAGGCTATGTAGGCCAATTAGTGTCTTTTTGAGCAGGAAGTGGATTGTGGGAGTTTTCTCACTACAATTCAAACAGAGAACATGCTGGTATAATCAGAGCTTTATGAAGCTTTATGTTACTAGCTTGCACCTGAGTTCTTGGCTGCTAGGGGAACTCCAAATGCAGAGGTTTTAGTGGCTATTCCAATGGTTTTGTGTGCTGTGGGTTTTCGATGGTGGAATTGGCTTGAGGAGTCTTGTGTTGTAGATAAGAAACCACCAGTGTCTACCATGGATGAGTTTGAGGCTGCTTTTTGTTTACGTTTTGCCCCTCATTACGACGTGGAGAATGCTCGTACAGAACTTCAACATTTCCAGCAAGGGAAAATGACACTTGGGGACTATATTGAGAAGCTGACTCGCTTGATTAGTTGTGTTCCAACGAAGGATCCAAATCAGAACAAGTCCTACTTCATTGATGGCCTATATAGTGAGAGCATATGGCAACATTTACATCATTCTCAGCCTACAAAGAGTTTGGAGGAGCTCTATGATGCGGCTTGTCGACTTGACAATGACAAGCACAAGTCTCGCAAGCGTTCGTGGAGTCCTTCTGTCAAGAATCGTCGTGATGATTGCCATGGACACAAGGATGGGAACAAGCATCACAAATTGAAGTTAGTGGTGACTACTTCGGATGCAAAGGGGTCCAAGAAGCAGAAGTTCTTTATAAAGAATTATAGATAGGGTTGTCATCATTGTGGACTTGGACACTACAAGGCTGATTGTCCACAGTTAAAGAACAAGCAGCAGGACAAGAAGAATGCCCAATTTTCTTCTCACGGTAAGTCAGATACTAAAAAGTTACAAACTTTGCAGTGTGAGGATGACGAGAACGACCATTCCTGTCAGAAGAAGAGACTTTCGATCGTGGCTCGTCAGCTCAACTGTGTGTGGAACAAGATGGAGCTCAAGGATACGCGTGAATCAGCTTTAATGCTGGAGGGTGTGTTCCGTGGCCATCCAGTGCGGATTTTACTGGATAGTGGGTGATGACAACTTTGTTTCAGCCAAGTTTGTTGCAAAGCATGGCCTGGTCACACGTGGAGTTCTTCCATACATAGTGGAAGGTGCAACTACCTTTGCTCAGCATTTCGATGCTTGTGTCGAGGGGTTGGAAGTGTTGGTTGGCAAAACCACACTTGTGGAGACTTTTTATCTTGCGAATATCCATCGTGTGGATCTCATTCTTGGGATGCCATGGTTGGTGAAGGTGGATCCAGAGATAAAGTGAAGTATTAAGCATATCTTGCTAAAGTATGGTGGCGTTAAAGATGTGTGTAAGCCACAAATTTTTCCTTTCCAATTTGCCAGCTTATCTCATCTATCCGTCCAACACTGCCTTGGCTTTTGCTAAGTTCCCTCGCCAAGGTTCCCGCCTATGGTACCAGCTCCTACTTGGTCCTACTTGGTTTCAGCTACTCACTGCACGAGCAACGGAGTGTTAGCTATCCATCCACGGATTCCCGAATCTCTCCCAATCCCCCTCCCCGGGTTAGACTGGACTTAAGGTTCGGCTACACTCCCCACAAGCACAAGCAGCCAAGCACACCAAGCTTCCAGATTCCTAACATCCCTTGGTACCACAAGACTTGATCATGGGACCCTCTAAATCCCAAGTCTTGGGTGCAACACTTGCTTCGGGACGCCGGGGCAAAACACCGTGGCCGAACGGCTCAGTATGGGTACCTCTACCCACCCACTTCCATCCTAAAGGGAAGGTCCAAGCTCCTGGGAAGGGCGAGGACCAATGAGCCGCATGGTACTCAAGTGGGGCACCACTCCACATGAGCCAGGAGCACCACAGTCGGTTTCCCTTTCGGGAGTGGGAGCTGCTCTTGAGCACTTCCTTGGATGGCCCCTCTGGCACCAACCACGTCCATGCTCACTCCCACCTAAGGCCCCTCGGTCCCAGTCCCAACCTCAAGTCAGTTTGGAAGCCCCATTGGAGAGTTCCTTCAAAACTGGTTCCTAGACCTCACTATCCTTACTATACTTTT
>NW_003314470.1:0-11084 GCF_000143415.4 Selaginella moellendorffii | reverse complement strand
CAACCCCCCATCCCGGGAGACGCACGCTTTGGGCTTTCACTCCGTGACCCGTATTAGTATTTGGACTTAGTCTCTGGCTCGATCTCAGATCTGACTTCGGATTCGGTCTCGGACTCGATCTCGGACCCGACCTCGGACTCAACCTCGGACTCGGTCTTGGACCTGATTTCGAATCTCGGACTCCGTCTTGAACTCGGTCTCAAACTCGGTCTTGAACTCGGTCTCCCAGTTGGCCTCGGACTCGATTTTGGACTCTATTTCGAACTCGGTCTTAGAGTCGGTCTTGGACTCGATGTTAGACTCGGTCCCATCCGATGAACTCTTTATCATTTTGGTCATGCTTTCGGGGCTCCTTTAGCCTACGACACCTTGGCGAGTTGGTTCCTTACAATGTGTGGTTTGGCGAGGGCATTCAACCACAAGTTATTATGCTCTCTGCTACATCTTTGAAGTAGGTTTATCCTAATGGAAAATCACTTTCGAATTACTTGTTGTTTGTTTGTGACTTGGGGGCCCAAGGCACGTGTGGGGAAGAAGCAGTAGTACAAGATGTACTTGACGAGTTTTCTGATGTTTTTCCATGTGAACTTCCTCATGGGTTGCCTCCATTATGAGGTGTGGAGCATGGGATTACATTGGAGCCAGGGATGCAGCCAATTTACCGACATCCATTTCAGTTAAGTTATGTGGAGGAGCAAGAAGTTCAACGACAAGTCAAAGAGTTACTTGAGTTTGGATTTATTCAGCCAAATAAGTCCCCATTTGGTGCTCTGGTCTTGCTTGTGAAAAAGAAGGACAGTTCAATGCGGATGTGTATTGACTACATGCTTTGAACAAGAAGACAGTGAAGGATAAGATGCCAATGCTACATGTGGATGATATCCTAGACAAGCTTGGTGAAGCACGAGTGTTTACCAAGATTGATCTAAGGAGTGGATATCATCAGATTGCAATAGATGATGCATCTATCTCCAAGACGGCATTTAATACAAGCTTCAGACATTTTGAGTTTATAGTTATGCCATTTGGTTTGATGAATGCACCAACCACATTTACTCGGTTGATGATGGAGGTATTTGGGCGTTATCTTCATGAGTTTGTGGAGATTTTCTTGGACGATATTCTTGTTTTTAGCAAGAATATGGAGGAGCATAAGGTGCATTTGTGCAAGGTTCTTTTGTTACTCTAAGACAGCAAACTTTATGCAAAGAAGAGAAAATGTGAATTTGCAAAGTCGGAGGTGGAATATCTAAGCCATATTGTGACATCTAAGGGTGTGAAGACGGATCTAAGGAAGGTGGCTGTGGTGGAAAACTGACCTACACCGACTACAGTGGCCAAGTTGTGTAGTTTTCTTGGTTTAGCTAGTTACTACCAATGTTTCCAGCATAAGTTTGCCGAGATGGCTATTCCTTTGATGCAGTTGTTACACAAGAATGTGTCATTCGAGTGGAAGCAGCCACAAGAGGAGAGTTTTGTGGCGCTGAAACGATTGTTGAGCGAGACTCCAGTGCTTTGCATTGCTAATCCATCAAAACTTTATGAGATGACATGCGATGCGAGTGGTTATGCATTGGGAGGAGTTCTCATGCAAGAGGGACAGCCTATTGCATATGAGAGTCAAACTTTGAATTCTGCAGAACAACACTATTTCACATATGAGCAAGAGTTACTCTCTATTGTTCATGCTTTGCGGACATGGTAGCACTATCTTTATGGTGCAGTGTTTGTGGTGTTGATAGACCACAAACCACTTGTGTATCTTTTAACACAAAAGGAGTTGAACATTAGGCAAGCTCGTTAGATGGTTAAACTCATGGAGTTTGGGGAGTTTCCTATTGAGTATCATCCGGGAAAATCAAATGTGGTGGCAGATGCTTTATCTCGTGTTTGTCATGTGATGACATTACAAACACGATTTTGTCATCATTTGAGTAAGGTGGTTAGCGAGTTTGGGCAGCTGGTTGAGCATGCTTAGGCTCAGGATGCTGAGGTGGCCTGTTTGCGAGACCAGATGGAAGCCCCTTTCTCATTGGTGGATGGGATCCTCTACTACAATGGCCGTGTCTATTTGCCATTCACCTTGGTCACATCCATGGTCCAACACCACCTGCATTACAATCCCATCTCTCCAAGACTGGGCCATCTGTCCATGAGTGGTCATCCCCGATCCACTCTTTAGCATCTTTAGGATGCCCGCAGACATGGGAAATAGCCTTCTCCAATATCTCCTTTCCGGTCCTCACCAAGTCCCTTCCTGTCCATGGCCGTGTTTGCCAACACTACCACTAGATCGAGGCCCCCAAGCCCGACCTCTAAGTCCCACTATCCTTTAGGACTTCCTCACCATGTGACCGTATCCATGGTCACTTCACTAGAGGGTTGCTCCTCTTCCTTTTCACCGTCTAGGGCTTTGGGACAACATTTCGGAACACCGTAGCCTTACGCAAGCCTCATGGATACTCTCCCCACCTTCTGCCTTTGGGTGCTCTAGCCATGGGCTTAAAGCGAGGTTCCGTTGAGCCACACTAGGTATCCAAGTAGGTAATGCCACCCACACTTGGATTGGGAGCATCGACCAGTTGATCTCTCGGGGGAACTAGAGCCAGCTCTTGAACACTTCACCAAGCTACCCCGCTTGTCGGTCCGTGTTCACTCTAGTCTTGGACTTCCCAGTGGGCACCTCATCACATTGGGTACAGCCTTCCTAGGCCAAACTGGCATTTCCTGGCCAAACTGGCTCCACTGCAGTCCTCCCCCTTACTATACTTTTGGAGCTCACCAAACCCCCTAGGGTCTGGGAGATGAACGCTTTGGGTTTTCACCCTCTCAGACTTGAACTTGGACTCGGACTCGGACTCGGACTCGGACTCAGACTCGGGCTCAGGCTTGGTCTCGGCCTCGGCCTCGGTCTCGGTCTCAATCCCGATCTTGGTCTCGGTCTCGGTTCTGGTCTTGGTTTCGGTCTCGGTCTCAGTCCCAGTCTCGGTCTCGACCTCGGACTCCATCTCGGGTCCTTCTTGGACTCCATCTCGGACTCCATCTCGGATTCCATCTCAGACTCCATCTCGGGTCCATCTCAGACTCCATCTCGGGTCCATCTCAGACTCCATCTCGGGTCCATCTCAAACTCCATCTCGGGCTCCATCTCGGGCTCCATCTCGGGTCCATCTCGGACTCCATCTCGGGTCCTTCTCAGACTCCATCTCGGACTCCATCTCAGATTCCATCTCAGACTCCATCTCGGGTCCATCTCAGACTCCATCTCGGGTCCATCTCAAACTCCATCTTGGACTCCATCTCGGGTCCATCTCGGATTCCATCTCGGGTCCATTTCGAACTCCATCTCGGACTCCATCTCGGGTCTATCTTGGACTCCATCTCGGGTCCATCTCGGACTCCATCTTGGGTCCATCTCGGACTCCACCTTAGCCTCTAACTCGGGTCCATCTCGGACTCCATCTTGGGTCCATCTCGAACTCCACCTCAACCTCCAACTCGGGTCCATCTCGGACTCTTCCATGTGTCATGTGTTGCTCCTTTTGGGTCCCTTTTTGGAGCCTTGTTTATTGCTCGCTTTGTGCTCGTTCTTCGAGCACTTTGTTGGGAGTTCCACTCCCGCTCTCAACCTTTCAAGTCAGAGCTTACAGTCCAAACATGTTACGCTTGTTTGGCTTTCGCTTTGGCCACTACCACATGGCACCCTTTCGGCTCCACTTTGGGGCCTAGGGATTTTGTGTCTCACAACTCGACCACCCATAGACGAAGTTCGATGTCCTCATCGAATAGTAAACAATTTTTATAAAGTAACACCAACATGTATTACCCTTTCCATCCTTAGCACCTAGCCAATATTCGTCAATGGTATGACACTGAAGGCTCACCATGCCTTTTCCATCCTCTAAGGCACATAGTCTCTCTGACATAGAGACTTGATCGACCACCTATGGTGGTTCTTTCCCTTTCATTGGTTTAGTTCTTGCTAAACCCGTTAGAGGCACCTCTTCTATCTCAATCCCGCTACTCACTCTTGAGTAGCCTTAGTTCCCATTGATATAAACTTGCACTTTGGAACTTTGAAATTTGTCTTGTCAAAGTCAATTTCCTAAGTGTTTCCGACACTTTGCATTGCATATATGGTGCAACTTCACTTCCCATCTTTGGAAGTTCTCTATTTGAGGGCACCATCATCCTCTTTCCCATTTTGTGCGACATTTGGCACTAAGTTCCAGTTATCCTAATTTGTGCTAGGGTTGTTCCCGTCCCTATCATTTGGCTACTTTACCGCTCCCTGCCTTTAGAGCTTCTACTTTCGCCAAATCGGAGTAATTAGGAATCCATCCTTGGGAATACATTGCCTTTCCCACAATCCGTTAGCCCCCAACACCTTAGTGTTCTTGGCTTAACTTTGCGATTTGGATTCTTTCCCATGATTCCTATGGCTTTTTTTTTAACCACTAGTCTTTTGCTCTTATCCTTGATTGTTGCACCCAGCAACATAGGATCGCTACCTTCATTTTCGAGGTATCCTTTCGGTTCCATAGCAAACACTTTGCTTTGCCAAGTCCAGAGGGTGTTCACCCTTAGTACGTTTCTTTAACATCTTTTGTTGTGGGCTCTATCCATGGCCTAACTTTGAGACCCTCCCATGGATCTCTTATAAAGACTACTTTCCTCGGATTTACTATGCCATCGCATTGGCATAGCTCATTTCCCCTAGGTGTTCTTCCTACTTAGTCAACTTAACCAAGCCACACCATCATCAATAGTTCAAATCAACACTTTTGAATTAGGAACTTTATCCCTTAACCTCACAAGGACCTTATCATTATTTTAGCCATAAGATCACCTAGTGATCTAACCTTGGTACCCTAACAGATTTGCCAATAGGTACTAGGTCTTCTAGACCTTTAAGTTGTTGACCATGACCCCGGGGGCATCCCCCACACTTGGCGGTGCACCCAAGCCAACCCTTCCGGCCAAGGGTCCATAGCAACTGAGACTGGGTGTCCCCATCTCATTCACCACGTCCTTGGTGCCACTTGTACCAGATATGCCGAGCTTTCACACTAAACAATCTAACTGTGCATCATGATGAACTACTTCCCCAACCTTGATAGCCTCGCCTCATGGCTAGCTTCAAGACCATGCTTTTGCTGCGCCACTCTGATTTCACGCATTCTAGGAATCATTTACCCTTGGCTTTCTAGGTATTTATTCATCTAGAATTGTTTTTGGGAACCTTCAAGGAACTATGTTCCTTAGCTTACTAAGGCTTCTCCTTTGCAAGATCCTTACCCACCATATGGTCCAACATGGATAATTCCACATTTTAGACTTTCCATAACACCGTGGTTGCTAGTAACAACATCCTCAAGCACCCTCTTAATTCTCCACTCCCAACTTGCATAACCACCGTTGGTTATACCCTTCGATTTGTATGGTTCAGTTCGAGCCCGGGTAGGTTTTGAGCTCATGAGCTCACGAGCTGAGCTCATGGCTTCTCAAACACAAGAAAAACATTGGTTCGTCCCGAACCAACATCTTTCCATTCTTCAAATTTTGATTTAATCTATATTTCCAAGTAAATTCGACTAATAAAATACAAATATAAATATAGATCCGAACACTAAAAGCAATCTAAAAACACTTCTCAAGCTCCGCAACTGTAAGGCTTGCCTGGTGGATGTGATGGTCGATCTTAGGATCTTGGTTTAGTTCCTGCATAAAAATGTAATAGATGTGCTTGCAGGCTAAATATACCTTTCCCCTGTTCTCCCGCTGTGTAAAATCTGGACAGGTACAGGATGGATTTTCGCAGATTTTAACAGTGTAGCTCGTACCCTTTGATGACTCAGTCACAATAATAAACTCCTTAGCCATAGCACTGATGTAGTTTGTCTTTGTGATTGTGCACTTTAGCTCTTTTGCCAACTTGATCTTCTCTTGTGCACCTTTCGAAATGGAAGACCTGTATTGTATAGCCTTCCCATTCCTAGCTGGTCGTGTATGCCGGTCTAGTGTTGATATTGGTGGCATAGCAGTACTAATAGCAACATTTGAGGAAGTCTTTAGCTTGAAACCTGCTCTCTCCAGACTTTCAATCTCTTCTTTCAAAAGATTGCAGCTTCGCTCAACTGGCCACTCCTCTGGCACAGAATCTGGCTTCAAAATAATTGAGCTGTGGATCCTGCTTGTATGAGTAACATCAGTCCCACAACAGTAGATCCAGCTTGACTGGCGGCCCTTCACTCCTAGATCTCGACAGCCCCAGAAACATGGCACTGCTGAAGAACTTGAACCTGAGCGCACAAAAGCGAGACACTGACCTCGACTCCCAATCATTCCAGAGCAACGTGCATTGCTCTTGGCACTGACTCTTCGAATTGCCCAATTGATACGAGAAACTGGCTCGCGAGAAATAACCTTTTCAACCTCTGGCACTGGACTTACTTGTGTAACAACTGGCACCTCCTCCACTCCATGTTCCTTAGTTCTTTTCCGGTGTCGTGGAACAGAATGGTAGTCAAACTCTGGACGGTGAGAGCTAGAAGGAGTGATGTTTGACCCATCAAATGTCTGTCGACGCTTCATACGGGCTGTTCTCATGTCCCCAAGTGGCTCATAACTTGATTTCATAGGAGTTCCAGCAACAACTTCCTCCACCATCTTGGACATTGACCCTGCTGTTGGTGTTGTCCTTCTACCAACCCGCTCTTGAAGCCTGTCTAAGTTCGGACCTGTACCAGCAAACCTTGCTTCCTGTGCAGCCAAAGCTTTTGATGATTGCTCAAGAGATCTAGTGAGGTCGGAGAGTGTAGCTTCATAGAGGGACACTTTTCCCTTCCCTGCTTCGGAAGCTCTCCAACTCCAATGTTTGCTCTCAGAGAGATTAATTGTTGGTGTAAGTGCAATATCATCAAGTGGTTGATCCTACAAAAAATGCAACATTTGAATGTGACAAGAAAGAAAATGAGAGAAAGCTTACATGGAGAGTATAATGACCCCACTGAAACATTCGAACTTCCCACCATGCAAGCCAGCATTCCATTTGTGGAAGGTTTTCAATTGGCACTTTGTCTCCTTCACGCCACCATATGCGCATTTCATTTGCCTTTGCCTCGTGCTCCTCTTTAGTTGGTGCATCCATCCATTTCCGACAAAGCTGCTTGAACTCGTGATGGAAGGTAGACTTGATGCATCGGCAATGTTCATTGACGCTCTTTGCCCAATGAAACTCACAACTCTTCTCTCTACCTTGTAATGGCTGACTTTTATCACCTCCGAATACTTGTCGTACAGCCAACCAGTTAGCACCAGCTGCATCTGCCATGAAACCACGGAAGTTGGGTTTCTTCCCGGTTCGCTGTTCAACAACCTCGGACATACATGTCCAAAAGATGGTTTGTGCTTGAAAATCTTGAACTTTGAATTCGGCTATAGCTATAGTCAAATTGCACTGCAACCTATAAAAGGAATGGTTATAATGTAAATTGGTATAGATCCTTAAAAAATGAAAAGCCACTTACTTGTGATCATAAACATGAGCTCCCATTGTTGACCAGCCTGAAACTCGTTCCATATGGTCAAAATGGATCCAGGAATTAGCTAAATCCCCATCTCCATCCATATCCATTCGTTGTACAAGGTCCACACCAGAAGCAGGACCAAGGGTAGACATCTTAAAGATGAAAGGGCGTTGATTGTTCGAAGTCACTTGGCCAACGAATAAGCTCCCATGAATAAACTCATAGGGACATTTTCTCTTTAGCTCCAAAATCCCATCCAATCCAGATTGAAGCTTTCCATCTCGCCCTTCTCGCATCCAGTTCTTTATTCTACAAAAAAAAAGAGTGTTATTAGTGATAAAGTAGAGTTAAGTGTTAATTTTATACCTGTTTAAATTTGTCATAGGTTCTATATTTCGAAGTAGGTCCTTCAAGCTATTCTCCGTGAACTCTTTTTGGCTATCAGATTGTAACAACATGTCCACCACATAGTCCTTTAGTATAGACTGTTGAACACACTTTGGAGTTGCTGCACTTTTCTTCCTAGCCTCTGTAGTAACAGCAGTCTTCAAATTGCGAAAAGAATCACGGCGGATTCCTTCCTCAATTGCGTGTTGGTGGTATCCAATATGCACTGCTGCTCTGCCTAAACATCCATCCCGTGGAAGAAAATAATACATTTTCGCATCGCAACATGCTTGACACACAGGTGTTGCCCCGCATTTGCGACATCTAAATCCTGTAGCAACTTCATCACGCCTAGGGGGATTGATTGCTGAGCCTTCAAAGAAACACATATTCTTGCCATGATCAGAAATGCATTTCTCAGCGACACACTGAAGCTGTCCACCGCAATGGACTATGGACACAGATCCATCGAAATGAGAGAAGTGGGTCGTCTTTACTCTGCACCAATTATGTGGATCAAGACGTGTTTCCATACCCCTTTTCCTGCTTGACGAACTTGCTGGTGGAAACTCGAAGAATATATTCCCATTATAGGAAGAAGGAAGCTCCTCACCTCTCATGTACTGGAACTCCTTCAATTCCAACCGTAATGATCGAGATTGCCGAAATGCCTTATCCACCACTTCAAAAACTGGTCCAGAAGGAACACACCTACTTGTCTGGGAAGCTATGTCAGGAAGCTCATCTTCTTCATTTTCGTCACTGGAGAGAATAATAACTTCATCCTTCACTCTTTGCACAGTTGGCTGTGAAACTGATGCGCTCTCCTCTCCTCGCTTCGGAGATCCTGTAACTAGAATCTCTTGACCTGTACATCTATCAAGATCCCATTGAATCCCATTCTCTCCCACACCACTGTCGAGAAGAATGGATTTTTCTATCTGATTACCCTTATCACGACATACATTCTCCAAACTAACTGATCCTGGCTTCAGCTTGAATCTTCTGCAGAGGAAGGTCTCTCCTATAACACTCCTAGAGAAAACAATTGGAGGCTCTTGATCGAACTTCAAATAGAATTCTCTCATATCTTCTCCTTGCTCGAGCACTTAGAAAAAAATTTGGGGAGAAACTGACAAGAAAGAACAAAGATATTCTTCTGTATTGTGAGCATTAATTAGCTATGTCCTTGCAAAGGACAAGTTAATTATTTTAACAAAATATACAACCGTTTAGAATCTAGAGAGATATGAGAATCTTAAAGAGCCGCCCATATTAATTGTATAATTGATTGTGAGAGGAATAATAATGTTGAAATGAATGTGGTTATGAGTGAGAAGCGCCAATCAATCACAAAAGTTGTAGCATTGATTTTTTGTTCTCCCTCTCATCTCCATGCTCTCTTCCCTTCAAGAGAGTTTCATTCTTTTGTGACAAGTGAGAGAGACTCAAGCTCGAAAAGGTTGGTTCGTGCGCGGTTTTTTCCTCTATCCCCTATGCCTTCGGTTGCTGAGGCTGCTCGCGGCCAGGTCAATGAACCAGCTGAGGACATTATTGGTAGCGTTGTAGGTGGATCTACTACAGAGGCTACTAGGGGCATGGTAGCTGCTCCTACTGCTCCTCAGGCTGGTGGTGCAGGGGGAGCTAATGGTGGTGAGGGATTATGCATGCATGATTCTGACACCATCTTGAATGATCGTGTTCGGGACACAATTATCCAAGCTCAAGAACGGACAGTCAGTAAAGTGTTACAGGAAATGGCGTGGAATGGCCCTCATCGATTTCTAGTTCCTTTGTGCCGATTGGTTCAAAGCCATTGGGTGCGCTCAGCTTACGACCTCAACATGGCTATCTACAGCTCCTTTGCCGAGGTCGGGTTTGGGAGCACAGCTGGTACCTTCATCGTTTCACCAACTTTCCCTGGAACCGGCCGGACAGAGTCAGTGACTACTGAACTTGAGGAAAAATGGGATCCTATATGGCTGCGAAAGTCTCGTGAGTTTGATGGATTCTTAGGACAACATGTGGAGACAGCAGGGTTCATTGGAAAGCTCTTTTGGGTGATCGATGGAAACCATAGGTGGCTGGCATTTTGGAAGTGCATTCAAGAGAAGTTCCGAGATGACGAAGAACGACACATTAGTGTTCCAGTCACACTTGTCGAACCAATGACTCGGGAGCACACTGTGAAGCTCAACATGGCATGCCATAAGATCAACATGTAAGAATTTATTTTTTGTAAACTTAGCTAATATCGTGTTTTTGCAGGCTAAACCAATTTGCGTTTCAAGCTCATACATTGGTACATGACATTGAGCACCTTCGGTTTATGGGCATGCTCTCGCTAGAGGAGGTCCAAACGTTGTACAATCGTGAGGTATTTGAAGCAATTCGAGTGAAGCTAGGAGCTAGGAAAGGCCAAGAATTGCAGACTTGGTACCAACTGCCACTTGATTTTCTAGTTGCTGTCTGGGCGAAGGTAAATTATTATTGAAGTATGTATCAACTTACATAATGTTTCTTGCAGCCCATAATCAAAGGAGAAAGAGCGTCATTCTTTAAAAATGCTCGAGGGGACGAGCAGCAGAAGGAGATGGAGTGGCATGCGATTGAGCAGCGAATTTTGAATACGAAGAGAACAAAGGTGAAAAAGTTGCTCTCGATTGCAGACATACGACGCGGGCAGGAATGGCTTGATAGCATTGCCGAGATTTGTTCTCGCGTTCGTAAGTTCTTATAAAATTTGTGAAACATTTCATAACTCTTTGTGTGTGTAGGAACTGATAAAGCACCGGAGGAACTCATTTACAACATCTCTAAGAGTAAAATGTCCTTTGCTGAACAAAGTGTCTGCTTGGAACTTCTCAACACTTGGCTGCGAAATAACGAAAAACGCTGCGAGATAAGGATGGAGAAGGTGATGAAGGAGAAGGCGTACATTTCTCAGAGTATTGCCGCTGGTGAGGAGATGCTACAAGTCTGGGATGAGAAGTTTCTTTCCAGCACCCGCACAGGTATCACTCTCGAAGAATATATTCGTGCTTGTCTTGCGGAGCTAGGGAATGGTTGGCTTCCACGTGGTGGGACGAGTTCGGCTGAGTTCAAGAACCAACCTAGGACAACCATTTCTTGCGAGGCGCATGTATCACCCGTCATCAAAATGGTGTC
>NW_003314469.1:50054-67497 GCF_000143415.4 Selaginella moellendorffii | reverse complement strand
ATAAATAAAAAATAAAATATCTAAATTACAATATAAATAAAATATTTTCTATAAAAATATGATATTTTATAACTTAAAATAGAGGAGTTAATAGATCTAAATATCTGTTGTGTAAAATATTTTCTTATTAGTAAAAGTATGTTTATTTTACTTTTACTTTTAATTACATCTCTTTCCAGGTCAGATTTTGTGCTGATACTAAATTTAATTTCCCAAAAAATATGTGGTTGAGGATGCCTGAAATTAACAGCGATTTATGCCTGAAAGTAGCAGCAATTTTCTAAGAAAAATTGAGGATTCTAATCAATAAGTATAAGCTGCATGGTAAACTCTAAGTGAACTTGCAAGAAAAAGAAATGTAGTACCAAATGAAATGCTCCAAGGTTCCTCTAAGCCGACAGCCTAAATGTATAATTTTCAAGCTGGCTGATAAATTCTATAATCTTTTTGTGTGTGTTATTTGAATACTGACTTATTGTGACTCTTTTGCTATGAAGGGCACATAAATTGATGGCTGCAAAGAGTTGGACAAGGTAGTCCTCAGCAGCCTGTTGCTTCTTTGATGGAACACTTTGCATGCATGACAGTTGGAACATGATGATTTTGATCCTTTTATGTCAAACTGGTCTTTTCAAATACTAATAACAATTTTTCCATAGACTAATATTACTTTTATTCTATAAAGTCTAATCTACAGCAATTCTTCATCCAATTCTTCATGGATCAATTCGTACTCTATTAACTGCAAAGGAAAGCCACACCTGATCTTCACCCTAGCTTTCTTGGTGTTGATTTGCTCCTGACCATGACAACCCTCCTCTCACTCTTGCAATTCCTAGCACTACCTACCTCTTATTATTTATCTCTTATTATTAAAATATTTTCTTATTAGTAATCTTATGTTATTTATTAATATAAATATAAATGAAATTAAACATATTGAGATGTCAATTGGCTAAGATGTAGCCAAAGATTTATATAATATCATAAATTTTCTACCACTTTATCCTACATTGCATTTATACATGAAAAACTTAATAAGGTATAAATATGATTGAGACAACATTAGTACATGGACCATATAAATAAATTTAATTATATTATATCAAACCTACCATTCATGAATTTTTTGATATATTATAGTTCTAGCATAAAGAAAAGTTTATATATCATCAAACCCTCCTCTACCCCAGTATAGAGTAAAACATTACCATTCATTTATCATCATAAAATTTCAGCATTCATAACAGTGTTATAAAGCCTTAATTTTAAATATAAATACAAGAATATAGGGAGATAATAATCTTATTTCAGATTTATAAAAATAACTACAGAAATAATGTTTATGATATATAATAGAATACTCTCTATTTTAAATATTACTCTCAAAATGCATGAATATAAATATTAGGTAAAAATGGAATATCAATGATAAATATGTAAAATATTATAATTTTATAAAAGAAAATATAACACATAAAGCTAACATCTTTCACTTATTATCATGCAATTCCAAAACTTTCAGTCTGAAATGATGAAAAGAGAAACTCCATAATAATGTTTATATTTTTTTAATTTAAAATATGTATACACTTTAGCTGAGTTTTTAAATATATAATAAACATATTTTTAACATAATTATATTTGAGTGTAGTTAAGTAACACATACTTTATTAGGAGGAAAAATTATAGAGTTTAATAAATCATCAAATAATAATATTTTATCAATTATATAGAGATTTCAAATAAAAGAAAAAATTAGTTATTAAACAAATGACTCATCGAGAAATTCCATTTATCGAATATCCAAGACTTCACTCAACAATCAGAATTTTAAATATGATACAATGTACTGAGTTATATTTTTTATGTTATGATGTGTGTTGGTGATAGAATCAATTGTAGAAGAGATTTTTAATATAAAGATTATGTTATGTTTAACTATATATCTTATAATTATGATTATGTTAAAATTACAATTACACTTACAACTCTTTGAAATTATTAAAATATCCAAAATAAAGACAATGCTCCCAGCGTAGCTGGGACTTTTGCTAGTCATCAAACTCTTTATTTAAAGTTGCTATTTTGGCATCGGCGTCCATATTCCATTTTAAGAATATTCAATTTTACTTATGGTAGATACTATTAATCTGACTGTCCAAATCTGTGACAATTGATATAGACGGCCAAGATGGCAATATGGGAGGTACTGTTTCAATTCTAGATTTGCAACCGCTCCATCGACTGGGAGGGAATGCTTTGCTTAAGTATGCTTTGCAGATTGATATGTAGATGGTACGTTTCATTTATCCTATTTCTAACCCTAGGAAGGGATTTGTCTCTGTTTGTAGAGTTCGTAGAATTACCGAGTTCGTGAAGAAAAGAGTCACACTTATGGAAAAAGTATTCAACAGAGAATATCATCTGGTAAAAGAGTCTCCACCCCCCTTTTGTCGTCCCTGCGATTCTAACTTGAGATGTTCCAGGATGACCAAGATATTCCGGCCAATTGCAGCAACGGTGGTGTCGAGCCTGGCGAGGGACCAAAAAACCTCCTACCAAAAGCCGCAACCTACATTTGTTCCTTATGCAACACCTTTGAGTGAGTTCCTTCGATTTAGACACTAGAAAAAACTCTAATGCGTTCGTTTTTGAACAGCTCCGGAAGAAGTCCTGGGAACGGCACTGGATAACGATCCTAAGCGGCTGAAAGTCCCAGCCTATTACAACGAGGTTGTGTTTGTTTCTCCGTTTGCAAAGGTTTGAGAGGCTCACGGCTTTCTCTGTGTCATCATAGTTGTGCTCGATGATCAGCGAGAACAGGCTCGACACCTTCCAGATTTACGCTGGAAAAAAAAAGCGCCGGCATCCGCGTGCGCAGGTGCATTCGACAGATCGACGTGCTCTGCTCAGAAATGCGACAAGGATTGGGAGTGAAAGGCGAAGAGGCTATGGTGGATGGAGCTCACGACAGGGACAACGTCTCGGACAACAAGGGGATTCACGTTGTCATCGACGACTAGAATCAAGGTTCTTCACTCTTCTGGTGGGATCGCGCAGGGACGTACACCTGGAGCAAGCCTGTGATGAAAGGAACGCACCCTTCTCCTCGAGACAGCCACAGCTCAACGGCCGTCGGGTCTAAGCTCTATGTGTTTGGTGGTACCAATGGAACCAGCCTGCTCAACGATCTCTTTGTTTTGGATACTGGTAAGCTTCGAGTTCTATCAATTTTTTTTCTTGTTCTTACCATCTGATGCAGCTACCACCACCTAGGGGAAACCCGACGTTTTTGGTGATGTTCCTGCTTCGAGAGAAGGACATAGCGCGTCTCTCATTGGTGACAACCTGTTTGTGTTTGGGGGATGTGGGAAATCCAGCGATCCCTCAGAGGAGGAGTACTACAACGACCTCCATGTTTTGAACACGAGTAATATCCTGTTATCTTTCCTGGTTTTCTTCTAAACTTTTTTTTTTTCCTGTAGATACTTTTGTCTGGAAGAAGATTTCTACCACTGGAGTCTTGCCTATTCCTCAGGATAGCCATACCTGCTCTTTCTATAAGAACTGTTTCGTTGTCATGGGTGGCGAGGACGGTGGTAATGCCTATCTAAACGATGTTTATATTCTGGACACAGGTACATACATGGTGCTGGTTTTAAACTTGCGAATTCATTTGCGTTTCCAGAAACAATGGCATGGCGGGAGGTAAAGACGACTGGTGCGGAGCTAATGCTAAGAGCCGGGCACACAACAATCAGCCATGGAAAGTATCTCGTCGTGTTTGGAGGATTCTCCTATGATCACAAGCTATTCAATGACGTCCATACTCTCGACTTAAGTACGTGAGTCTCTCATGGGGCTTTTACGTATTTTGTAGCGACTGGTGTTTGGGCAGCTTCGAATCCCTCTGGTCCCGGGCCTTCTCCACGTTTCTCCCTTGCAGGAGATTCCGTGGACGCAGAGCGAGGCATATGATTCTTCTATGGGGGATGTAACGAAGAGCTTGAAGCTCTGGATGATATGTATTTTCTCGGCACAGGTTGGCTTCTTCTTTTATTGACATTGCTGCCATTCTTGACAATATGGTTGCCGTTTTTCTGTGAAGAGATGCTGAGGGAGAAAGATCCATCAGAACCAAAGCTATCCATGCGTAAGGAACTTAAGAGAAGGCGGCAAGAGTATCATGCCACGCCATTCGTGCTAGACAAGCAACGGGATGCAGACAAGAGCTTGGTTTCATCTCACGGAGGTATCTGCAGAAAAACTTGGATCTCTCCAATTTTCCCTGTCAAACTCATGCTACATAGTTTCAAGCTCATGTTCAGCCGCTAGGCGAGAAGATGTTCGAGGCTAAAGTAAGCGACATATTCAACTACGGATACACGTTAGAAGCGTCCATCAATGGGAAGCTTTTCCATGGGCTGCTCTTCTCATACAAGCCTGGCTTTGCTCAGGCAGTGCAATCTTACATGGCGAGATTTGTTTTGTTTGATCCTCAGTTACTCTCTAACGCCAGGAAGGAAAACATCACAGGAGGAAACGTTTCTAACTGTCCTCTACATTTTATATGGGAAAGACTCCAGTCTTGACATGGAAGAGACTTTCTCCTTCTACTACATTGTCAACCAAGGCATTCAGGCTCTCCCCATCAACTTCCTCGGCACTGCCTACAACAAAGCCATATGCGTTGTACATAGCTTTGTGACGTTTTCTCATTTTCAGGCCGAGGCAAAAGCTCATCAAGCTTATCCAGGACGTGATCAACCAGCGCTTCTGGAAACCCGCAGGAAGCAAGCATTCTTTCGTTGCTCATGGATCAGCTGGATGACAAAAAAGAGGTGCTGGAAGACGCTCATATCATAGACATGCTCAACATGTACATGAACGCTGGTCACAACTCAACAGCTCATGTCATCATGTGGCTGATTTCCTAAAGAAAAATCCATGATGTGCTTGAGAAAGTGAAGATAAACATTTCCAATTTCATACAAACTTTCCTTCATACAAAATTTCTTCTTTAGGCCACATCCAGACTATTCTGTAAGAGTTTCAAAACTTCTGTAATTAAAAAAGAAAAAAGTATTCTACTGAATTGTACCTCATACTAGATGATATGCTATGTCCTCCACTGTTCTAATTCATCTCTGTCGCTTCTGTATTTCGAAGGAAACACTATTTATAAAAACTCTGCATTTATGGTTACCCTTTTCTCCAATGGACCTAATGACGACATGTTCAAGACAGAGTCAAACTGGTAGGTATTCTTAAAGAACCATAGAACTGAACACCATCTCTTTAAGGGCAATTTATGAGGCGCTTGTGAGGCTCTGAAGTGTTAACCTCCTCTGGATATCTTTCAATAATGAGAAAAAACCTTTAAACTATGAAAGGTACTTTTTCACTGCTTCTTTCATGTTTTATGGAGTCAAGTTACAGCTTCTGGAATTCTATGAGCAGCATCTGAGGAATGTCTAGGGAATGAGAAATAGTAAGGTGTAGTATGATATTTTCTTGTTCTAATAAATAGTTAAATAGGAGTACATTGTACTGCCTGTTGTAGCCTTTGTGGCTTTGCTTGACTACAAAACAATGCTTACAAAGACAGAATTACACAAGCAGAGATTTCATAAAAAAAAGTCAGTCTCTTGCCACTTCACTCTCAAACAATGAAAGCAAATAATGAATCACCCAAGACAAAATGTGGAAGAAGAATAGAATTGGATTCATCACCTTTGCGAATACCCAGACAGACACATATCCTTGCAAGAGGAAGAGATCTAACATCAGTTGCATTGCTTGACACTAGATTCAGGAGCCTCCTTAGAATGGCTTGTGGTGGCAGGGAGCATAGAAACATGAGTTTGGGCCACAAAGGTCACCATTTCAATCTTATTATGAAAGGGTCCTTAACAAATGTGTTACAATCCACTGCTGCAAAAACTAACATCATAAATTCGTGCAAATAATGGTATCCTAAGATCACAATCTCCTATTTCAATAGTCCAAGCTAACACATTATTGCAAATGTGAAAAGATGAGACCTTGTAGTAAGTAGAAAAATAAGAAGTTGATAGTTGGCCTAAAGAAGGATTTTAGAGAAAAAACATATAATGGATTTGGCATTTGAAGCAAGAAAGAATAAGGAAGGTTGCTAATCTTATGAAAAACATAGTAGTATTTATATTGGAAAGTAATTTGTTTTCTGTTATTTAGAGAAATCTTTGGTGATGTATATATTCCAAACATGCAATTCTTATGGATATCTCAAAAATATCATTATTTTTGTAGAAAACACTACTCTTGAAGACTTAAGAAACTACAAGAAAAAGCTTTGCTAGCTTCTTCTTGGATATGAAAGAAAAAATTGAGCTACCTTCTGCAGTTCCATAAGCTAAGGAGTCCTTGCTGGTACATCCAAGCACATGAAGTTCCTTGGGTGTTAAGTCTTATCAAGTGGTGGGCTATTCAATGAGCACGATAAAAATTAAAAATAGATTGAGAAAAAGGAGAAACAACATATCTTACAAATAGCAGATAGGTTTAAGAAAAAAAAAAGTTAGAATTTATGCTAGGGTCCTCCCCTGATTAATTTAAATGATGATATTAAAAAATATCACAATAATCCAGATAAATTCAAATAATACAGCTTTTTAATTATTGATAATGTAGATACTGAATAGTTCTATTACTAATGCAGTAATATTAATGGCATGCATTGGAAATTGGGATTAGAGCAGTAATAAAAAATGGAAATTTGTCACACATAATGACATTCTAACACTTCTATGACAATACAGATTTAATTCTGGTAAGCAAAGAAAATCCATTATATCATTCACCATTATAGTGTTCAGAAAATAGTAATAATGTCAATAATAAGCACTATTTTATTATCCCATGATAATAATAAAACTTTTATTATCCCATGATAATAATAAAACAAAATGAGAACATTATATATATATATATATATATATATATATATATATATATATATACCTCTTGCAATTACTCTCTGGAAGAGTTATTTACAATAATAAGGTTTTCAGAAAAACTTTTAGCACATCAAGGATGAAGAGTTAAAGGAAAAAGAAATAGCAAAATTAAATATCCAGGTAAAATTAAAAGTAGGAGATATAGCATACCTAAGATAAATACATCTTCTTTTCTAATTTTACAATGTTAGAAATTTTAATTGTATACAAGGTTAAATTTATCTTAATTTTGCTACTCTTCACCTCTAAAGAAATGCACAATAATGCAAATAGATTAAAAAATTAATTTTAATATGTACATATTAATGTTATCTCCATGTTTATATTTAAAACATTAATATTTTTATATAATATATTAATCTGCAATCATATTCTTCTTTATATAATTGCTGAAGAGTAAGTAGTGTGTAATCATTCAATAGTAATGTTTTTATAAATTGGAATGTATAGTTTTGTTATAAAGCATTAGTAGAGATTTGTCTTAATACAATTATATCTCTAATATAATTATTATCTTTGGATGTACCTCTTTTCAAACACCTCTAATGTAGTGTGAATATCTAGATAGATTTACTTATGTTTATTTGTAAATATAAATCAAGACACATAATAGAAATTCTTTTGTTCTTTATTAGACTATGAAAGTTAAAGGCAGCATTATAGTTCAGATAAATAAAAAAAAAAGCTTAGTATGTAATCAAAAAATAATTTCCCCAAACCTTTTTTTTTGGCAGTATATAATTCTTTGGTTTTGTGAAAAATCAATTGATTTTAAATCATGGCATCAATCTTGTAGACATGTTTAGGTTTTTGTATCTTTTTATAAAGGCAATAAAAAAATTCAAATTTAAATTTAGTGATGATGAAAAAATGATATTATGTTTTCCAAAACTTGCATTTTTTATCTATTTGCATTGTTCTGCATTTCTTTAGAGGTGAAGAGTAGCAAAATTAAGATAAATTTAACCTTGTATACAATCAAAATTTCTAACATTGTAAAATTAAAATAGAAGATGTATTTATTTTAGGTATGCTATATTTCCCAGCGGAGCTGGGGTCTCTGATAGTACCCCCTTATTTAAACATGCTATTGGCATATGGCATCCGGCATCTTTTATTCCATTTTTAGAATATTATTTCTGAATATACTTATAATCTAACAGCTCAAATTCAAAAACTTCAAATAGATGGCATAGATCAAGTGCCAAAGGGGTGGCAACGCTTCAACTTTGAATTGAATGACCCTCCAAATCAAGTGAATCTTTTAGGACTCAGGCAGATTGTAAGCTGCAATCTCTCTCTCTCTCTCTCTCTCTCTCTCTCTCTCTCTCTCTCTCTCTCTCTCTCTCTCTCTCTCTCTCTCTCTCTCTCTCGGGTGGTGAACACAGCAGCAGGAGTGTGCGTACCCTTTGCAAAAGGCTGGATTGTTGATTGTTCATTGCCATTCGCAACAGATGCACAGGTCAATGGCGGACAGTCTGAAGAACACAATCTCCAGCTCCGTGATGACTTCCCCACTGGCTGATGCTCCCGGATTTCTCACCCTGTCACACCAAGGGCTTGCGACAAGATTCCCAGCATGCGTATGGCTGATCTCTCATTTCTCTTGATCTCTAATGCTAACTTGGTTTTTGTTGCGCAGGAGCAAGTAACAGAGGGCTGTTGGGAGTTCAAGATTTTTTTTCTTTTGCTTGTGTCCAGACAACCAATGACCTTTGGGCTAAACACTCTAAAGTCGTTTATCTAAACTCTCAGGATGCTATTAGAAAGGTTCATAAGCCTATGTTTAGTCTAATGACTTCTCCAGTTTTCTTGTTTGTTTTAAATGCAGATTCAAATTAGTGGCGAGAAACTGACTCCACCATTTTCAGCCTGTCAAATCTCTTGATTTTGGTGACACAGGAAGGTGAGTTTTTTCATAGTCGTTTCTTATTTATGGGATTAAAAAGCCTCTTTGTGATGCAAGTGTACAATCCCTCCTGTTCGCCATGTTGTGTGTGTCATACAGTCTTGTCAAAGGAAAAATATTTATACCCACTCAGTGGTCATGTCATTGTTTGATATGACTTTGGAAGATCAAGAGACTGTGAATTTTATGGTACGTTTTCTCTTTCTTGTGTTGTTCTTGTTGACGATTTCTTTAGGCCAGAGATATGCGGCGAGGTTTGGAGGTGACAGTGTTGTCAAGACATGATGCAGCTGCAGACCTGCTTCAGATGTATGCATATTCTCAGTGCTTCTTTACATGTGCATATTTTACTGCCTCTTATTATGTACAACAAGGAGTACGTGCTTGGGCAGCTCATATATGATCAAGCAACAAAGAGACTGCCTGGTGCTCCTGGATCTCTCATCCTGTCACGCCAAGGGCTTGCAACAAGATTCCCAGCATGCATATGGATCTAGGTTTTAGCATGATCTCTCATTTCTCTTGATCTCTGTGGCTAACTTGATTCTTGTTGTGCAGGAGCGAGTAACAGAGGGCTGTTTGGGAGTTCAAGAATTTTTTTTCTTTTGCTCGTGTCCAGACAACCAACAACCTTCGGGCTAAACACTCTAAAGTCGTTTATCTAAACTCTTGGGATGCTATTAGAAAGATTCATGAGCGCATGTTTAGTCTGATGACTTCTCCAGTTTTCTTGCTTGTTTTAAATGCAGATTCAAACTAGTGGCGAGAAACTGACTCCACCATTTTCGGCCTGTCAAATCTCTTGGTTGTGGTAACACAGGAAGGTGAGTTTTTTCATAGTCGTTTCTTATATATGGGATGAAAAAGCCTTTTTGTGATGCAAGTGTACATTTAGTAGAGTTGAAAGGTTCCTGCCAGTATTTTGCCATGAAGAGCACGGATAAGAGCGTCATAATCAGCAGAAACAATGTGATATTTCTGACTTAAAACTTGCACTGATCTTTTGAACAGGTTAATTGCGCATGTGCTGAAAGAGAGATTCGGGGATTGATCTTGCTTTCTAAATTGACTTTTTCCTTGCAGATTGTGACTCATGTTTGCTTAGCAATAAACTTTTATCCTGCAGGGGAACTCTTCAAATGGAGAAACAACCACTAAAATTCGTTGATCAAGCTCTCCAAACCAGTGTACAGGTAGCATTTTCTCTTTTTTTTGTTTTGTACTTGTAAGATCCAGGGGATTGATCTTGCTTTCTAAATTGACCTTTTCCTTGCAGATTGCGACTCATGTTTGCTTAGCAATAAACTTTTATCCTGCAGGGGAACTCTTCAAATGGAGAAACAACCACTAAAATACGTTGATCAAGCTCTCCAAACCAGTGTACAGGTAGCATTTTTCTTTGTTTTGTTTTGTACTTGTAAGATCCAGTTTTAACTGAGTTTTTTCTCTTTTCCCTCCAATTGCAGCGGATTGCCATGAGCATCAAGGGCAGAGCCTAGGATCTGCGTTGGCTGGCTCTGGGATCACATTGCCTCTGGGCACATTTAGTTTATGGGACTATGATGGCAACTGTATGTTAGAATCAAACAAATTGCAAAGTTCACATTTCTGATGTCGTGGTTGAAGGGGATGTTATTTCCTCTAATCACTTATCACAATATTAGAAAAGATTATTACAATGTCACAATATTACCTTAAAAAGCTGTGGTAAACCTCTTTACTGTCAAAGGCTTTTTGAGAGTGTAACTAATAGACACGTAGGTTAAGAAAAACTGTTTCGAATCATAGAAAAAAGAACTACACAATTAGGTTGCCTTATGCATTTGTCAAGAGGTAATTTTGTTTCTGTGTTCTCTGAGAGATAATTAGAAAGTCCTAAGGGCAACATTCAGTGTGCTTCTATTTTCTTGTGGTCTGGCTATTTGTCTATTTACTTATTATCACCATCTAGAGCCTGCACACGCTGTCTAAGCTTCTATTTCTAAAAGAGATTGTAAAATCTCCTATAGATCAATGGGTGGCAAAAGAAAGAGGAAAACATGTGATCTAATTTTACATGAAGGCTGTATAATAAAAAGAAGTTCAGCAAGCTTGAATTCATCTTTATGGCGACCTTTGTGACAATGCTAGATGCTTGCTGGAGACTGGATCAGACGAGAGTGATCCACGAAGCTGTGAGAGATAGTGGCGTGGAGATCGACAAGGTCTTGGGGAGAGCTCTTATGAACGCATACAGGGCCTGTGGAAGCCTGGACGAAGTGAGACAAGCTTTTGATCAAGTCTCTTTCTCTTCCGGTGGCTACAGTGCTCTTCTTTGGAATGGGCTGCTGTCCTCTTTCTCTTGCTGTGACGACGATCGCTCGGCTGCCAGAGTATTCATTCATATGCAACTCCAGGGAGTGAAATCGGACAAGCTGACACTCATCTCGGCGTTGGATTCTTGCGTAACTCTCTCGAATCTCAAGATCTTACAGAACACATCGTTTAGTAAATTCTCTGGATCACTTAGGGGTCATCTTATTTATTTCCTTCTTCCCTTCTCATGACGGATCACCACTAAACAACTTGTAAGGATCCAAGATCTATTCTGAGGGTGACAGGAAGTGTATGAATTGGTGTAAAAAAAATTGAAAAACGTGTGTTCTAGGAATTAACACGATGGTAAGCCCTATTGTTTCAGTTATTTTTTTGTAAAAGGAATACGGGGAATTTAATGACATGGGGAAACCCATGACACCGTGAACACGGAATCCCACCCGTTTCCAATCACAGCCATATTACGATTCATCTTGTAAGAGAGCTGAAAGGACCACAACTGCAGCGAGCCTCCAGCTCCCAGGCTGCTGACAGCAACAACAGCAGCAAGTCCATCGAGCGATGCCTAGATGAGAACTGTGAGTCTGGCACCAATGAGTAGAAGCGATGCGTTTGGACACACCTCCACAACTTGGTGTGTGTAGCTCACATTGTGGGAGATGTAGTCGAGGTCTGGTTGGAATAGGTGGAGAGGCAAGAGCTCAGACTTGTAAGTGACGTCCTTGGTAGCTCTCCAAACAGGATCCAATTGACACATGTGTTTGCCTGGGTGGAGGTGCCCCGGAACACAACCATAAGGTGTTTGTTAGCGGAGGTGGTGTCTTCCTTGTACACTGGACCCCAAGCTTTGGAGTCTGAGGAGGGCTCAAGTGTTGGAAGTTTGGGGATGGCTTCCAGCTGGGGATGGAGGCAGGCATCCATAGGTTTTGGTGGAGATTGTGGTGAGTGGGGAGATGAAGAGTGCCAGACACTTAAGATCATGCTGTGAGAGCTTGGAGACTTCGTCCCACACTTCCAGAGCTTCTTTGCTTGTTGGGTTTTGTTTGGCTGAACGGTGTTGGTGATGGCGGGCTAGAAAAACAATGGCAGGCACAACCAAAAGCAAGAGCAGGAGAGTGCAAGCCATGCATTTGTGATTTTTCTTCATGGTTTGGAAGGAATCTTACCTCTGTTCTCCCTGCGGGTTTGAAAATTAAAGAGTCACCAGGTCTCATGTATCTGTGTTGCCTTCGTCAAAGATTTACAAAAGTCCAACTCTTTTTCACTTTATATGGTCTGGCTCTTTCTTGCATTATAATAATCTGGATTTCTTAACTCTCAAATTTTCAAGTATGCACAACAGGAAACTAAAATTCACAGATCTCACTTATCAGCATTGCTTTGGTCAAAAAGTTATATTTTATGGCCTAACACTATTATGTCTTAGATTTTGCATTTCTTTTTCTCTTTTAGCAGTTTCTTAACATCAAATGCTTTGTGATCAAAAGAGAGCATGCAAGAAGTTCCTCTGCAAGTAGAACCCCCAGGCTGACTTTGATGTGTTCCAAAGGCAATGACTCTGAACTCAATATCCATGTTGAGTAGAATAAAGCTGCTTGGGTCCTCATTAAACTTCCACCACCTCTCTTCAATTTCTTCTTGCCACTTTACAGTAAGTCACTGAAAAAATCTAAGATTCTGTAGAACTTCACTGGTTAAAACTTGGACAGGAAATCTAGAATAAAAAGCAAGCCTTTGAACACTTCTGTTTTTATCTTCCTTTGATTTAAAACCAAGTGGGTTATGCTAGAACACCCTCCCTTGATATCAAGATTTCAAGTAGATGTTGTAACTTTTAATTATGGATATCATATGTTCCATCTCTAGGATGATGAATTTAGAAAGGCATTTGCTTTCATTTCAAGCACAAAACTTGTAAAATAAAAGAAGCCAGTTTTGATTAATTACAAAGCCTTTCTTTCTAGAGCTTACAACTATAACTTTCAACTGATTATTTTAAAATTAATATTAAAATGCTTACTCTTGACGCTAAAATGCTTAAAAATTCAATGTGCCCAAAATATTTTGTACTTCTCTCAGCGGAGCTGGGATCCCAGCTAGTCAAACTCTTTATTTAAAGTTGCTATTTTGGCATCGGCGTCACATATTCTATTTTAAGAATATCCATTTTTACTTATGGTAGATACTATTAATCTGACTGTCCAAATCTGTGACGATTGATATAGACGGCCAAGATGGCAATATGGGAGGTACTGTTTCAATTCTAGATTTGCAACCGCTCCATCGACTGGGAGGGAATGCTTTGCTTAAGTATGCTTTGCAGATTGATATGTAGATGGTACGTTTCATTTATCCTATTTCTAACCCTAGGAAGGGATTTGTCTCTGTTTGTAGAGTTCGTAGAATTACCGAGTTCGTGAAGAAAAGAGTCACACTTATGGCAAAAGTACTCAACTGAGAATATCATCTGGTAAAAGAGTCTCGACCCCCCTATCGTCGTCCCTGCGATTCTAACTTGAGATGTTCCAGGATGACCAAGATATTCCGGCCAATTGCAGCAACGGCGGTGTCGAGCCTGGTGAGGGACCAAAAAAACTCCTACCAAAAGCCGCAACCTACATTTGTTCCTTATCCAACACCTTTGAGTGAGTTCCTTCGATTTAGACACTAGAAAAAACTGTAACGCATTCATTTTTAGACAGCTCCGGAAGAAGTCCTGGGAACGGCACTGGATAACGATCCTAAGCGGCTGAAAGTCCCAGCCTATTACAACGAGGTTGTGTTTGTTTCTCCATTTGCAAAGGTTTGAGAGGCTCACGGCTTTCTCTGTGTTGCCATAGTTGTGCTCGATGGTCAGCGAGAACAGGCTTGATGCCTTCCAGACTTACGCTGGGAAAAAAATCGCTGGCATCCGCCTGCGCAGGTGCATTTGACAGATCGACGTGCTCTGCTCGGAAATGTGACGAGGATTGGGAGTGAAAGGCGAACAGGCTATGGTGGATGGAGCTCATGACAGGGACAACGTCTCGGACAACGAGGGGATTCACGTTGTCATCGACGACTAGAATCAAGGTTCTTCACTCTTCTGGTGGGATCGCGCAGGGATGTACACCTGGAGCAAGCCTGTGATGAAAGGAACGCACCCTTCTCCTCGAGACAGCCACAGCTCAATGGCCGTCGGGTCTAAGCTCCATGTGTTTGGTGGTACCGATGGAACCAGCCCGCTCAATCATACTCTTTGTTTTGGATACTGGTAAGCTCCGAGTTCTATCGATTTTTTTTTCTTGTTCTTATCATCCGATGCAGCTACCAACACTTCGGTGATGTTCCTGCTTTGAGAGAAGGACATAGCACGTCTCTCATCGGTGACAACCTGTTCATGTTTGGAAGAAGTGGGAAATCCAGCGATCCCTCAGAGGAGGAGTACTACAACGACCTCCATGTTTTGAACACGAGTAATATTCTGTTAACTTTCCTTGTTTTCTTCTAAACTTTTTTTTTCCCTGTAGATACTTTTGTCTGGAAGAAGATTTCTACCACTGGAGTCTCGCCTATTTCTCGGGATAGCCATACCTTAAGAACTGTTTCGTTGTCATGGGTGGCGAGGACGGTGGTAATGCCTATCTAAACGATGTTCATATTCTGGACACAGGTACATACATTGTGCTGGTTTTAAACTTGCGAATTCATTTGCGTTTCCAGAAACAATGGCATGGCGGAGGTAAAGACGACTGGTGCCGAGCTGATGCCAAGAGCCGGGCACACAACAATCAGCCATGGAAAGTATCTTGTCGTGTTTGGAGGATTCTCCGATGATCGCAAGCTATTCAATGACGTCCATACTCTTGACTTAAGTACGTGCGCTTGTAGGTAGATTTGTTTCCTGTTGGTCTCTCATGGGGCTTTTATGTATTTTGTAGCGACTGGTGTTTGGGCGACTTCGAATCCCTCTGGTCCCGGGCCTTCTCCACGTTTCTCCCTTGCAGGAGATTCTGTGAACGCAGAGCGAGGCATATTATTCTTCTATGGGGGATGTAACGAAGAGCTTGAAGCTCTGGATGACATGTATTTCCTCGACACAGGTTGGCTTCTTCTTTTATTGACATTGCTGCCATTCTTGACAATATGGTTGCCGTTTTTCTGTGAAGAGATGCTGAGGGAGAAAGATCCATCAGAACCAAAGCTATCCATGCGTAAGGAACTTAAGAGAAGGCAGCAAGAGTATCGTGCCACGCCATTCATGCTAGACAAGCAACGGGATGCGGACAAGAGCTTGGTTTCATCTCACGGAGGTATCTGTGGAAAACCTTGGACCTCTCCAATATTTCCCTGTCAAACTCATGCTACAGAGTTTCAAGCTCACGTTCAGCCACTAGGCGAGAAGATGTTCAAGGCTAGAGTAAGCGACGTATTCAACTAGAAGCCTCCATCGATGGGAAGCTCTTCCATGGGCTGCTCTTCTCGTACAAGCCTGGCTTTGCTCAGGCAGTGCTATCTTACATGGCGAGGTTTGTTTCGTTTGATCCTCAGTTACTCTCTAACGCCAGGAAGGAAAACATCACAGAAGGAAACCACAGGACGTCCAAAAGGCCGTAGTAAAGGCCAAACCGAGCAGAGAGGAATCTGAAGAAACCATGCATTGTGCGCATCGACCAGTAGACCTGCATTTTGCCTCCATTGCAAAACCCTATATTTTTGTACAGCCAGAGCAACTTCTAGATGATGCTTACTACGCCGTGAAGAAATTTGGTTAGAAGGCACTCATGCGGATCTTATAACCTCTGGTCCCTCGAAAACGGTAGCGTGGTTAGGATCCGACTGGCCTGTAAGCCTGTCAATTACTTTTTCTTTGGCGTTACGTGAATGGTTTGTCTCAAGGTGGTAGCCGTGAATCCAGTTGGAGGGATCTGCACTGCCATGGAGAGAACACCTTCGGGCTGGAGTCATCCCTGGATTCCCGAGGAAAGGATTTCTGCATGGGACGCAGTGGCAGGGTAAGAGAAAACAGATGACAAAACTGAAATGCAGTTCGTGTTTTTGGATTCACAGGTACACATCCTCGGCTGTGTATTCAGCTGCATTAGAAGATTTGGTTGGGTCGCTGACGCAAGGAAAGTTTGCCGACTTTGTAGTGTTGTCTGAGTCTCATTTTGGACGGGGCACGGGCATTTTTCCTCGATTGGTTACGTTCATTGGTGGAAATATTGCCTTCATTTCTTAAGGCGTTATTCCATAATTATGTGGTCTTTTAAATATAGCATATTTGCAAGAAGATTGGTGAGGAGAAAGCAGCCAGAATCATCAAGCAGCTGGTAAAGACTTTCAAATAGATTTATTTGAGAGGCGTGGGTCACCAGGATCTCAAGCTCGACAACATTCTTTCCAAGCTAAACATGTGCGAGAAAGTGGTGATCAGCACCTTTAGGAGATATCACAACAGCGAAGTACATGGCAGCTGAGGTGGTGGAGAACAAGGATTGGAGCTCTACATGGCAGCCTACTCTACTTTCTTACAGACAAAGCCATGAACTGTTTTTAAAAAAGCCATTTCTGAAGGAATAAGACAACTGTTGTGTATGTACGTGTTTATAGACACACCTTTGAAGCCATGAGCTTGGTTTGATTCAGTACATGATATTTGTACATTAACTCAGGGCATAGAAATGATTTCCGTGTTTGATTTTATTTAGTGTTTTGCTCTCTCTCGTAAAGGTATTAGCTAAAAAACAAAAAAGTCTATATGTCGCTCTAGATCACAATCCTAAAAACGCTTAAAACATTCAAAAGGAAACGTGCAGGCAGAAAACAGTAAAACAGAAAAAAAGAGTGACTTGCACATACAAGAATCTCTATTCTATTGTGCTATTGCTATGTTTGCTTGAATACAAAACAGAAAAAAAAACCAAAAATACTTATCAATAAGAAACAGCATCGTTGCATGATGATCTAAACAGAACTAACACCTACCAAAGCTATTCTACTTGCAATAAAAAATCAAATTCAAATAAAATTTTTAATAAAAAGGTAATAAAAATTTCAAATTCAAATTTAATGATGATTAAAAAATGATCTTATATTCCCCAAAATTTGCATTATTATTTAATTGCATTATTGTCCATTTCTCTGGAGATGAATAGTAGCAAAATTAAGATAAATTTAACATTGTTTACAAG
The DNA here is from genome assembly GCF_000143415.4 of Selaginella moellendorffii. Lineage (NCBI taxonomy): Eukaryota > Viridiplantae > Streptophyta > Lycopodiopsida > Selaginellales > Selaginellaceae > Selaginella > Selaginella moellendorffii. Next base: position 50,098 of record NW_003314469.1, on the reverse strand, counting down.
CATAATTTCTGACATTGTAAAATTGAAAAGAAGATCTATTTCTC
>NW_003314469.1:43618-49710 GCF_000143415.4 Selaginella moellendorffii | reverse complement strand
TATTAGCATTATCTTAATATAAAACTATATACAGAAATAATGATAATGATATATAATATAATATTTTAACTTTTCATTAGTTACTCTTAAAAGTATGAATATAAATACTATGAATGGGGAGGATGTCAAATACAAATATAAAAATACTATAAAAATAAAATAACATACTATGTACTTATAGAGAATTTATTATGTGTAATTTTTGGAAAACATAGAATTCGAAATCATAAAAATATTTTAAAGTATAATATGAAGAAAATAGTGTATATAACAATATGATATATTCTAACTTAAAATAGATAACTTAATATTTTTAGCTGCTTCTTCTGTATAATAATTTAGTTTCTATCAGTAATCTAATGGTACTTATTAATATATAACGGAAATTAAATACATTGAGTTGTCATGCCTAAGATATATTCTAAGATTTATTTCATTCATCATCAATTGAAACTTACATATATGAAATGTATCGATATACTATTCATGAATTTTCTGATATATTATTGTTCTAGCATAAAGAAAAGGGTTGTAAATAATCGAATCTGCAGCCCAGTATAGAGTCAAACCTTACCATACATTTATCATTATATAAATTTCAGCCATTATAACAATTTTATAAAGCCTTAAATTATTAAAGCAATTATTAAGCAAGTTATTATTAAGCAATTTATTAAAGCAATAAAAAAATTATTAAAACAATTTTATAAAGCCTTAAATTATTAAAGCTTTATAAAGCCTCTCTATATAACACATATACAAAATGATTCCTTCTAATATATAATATAATAGGTCTAAATTTACATATTACACTCAAAATGCATAAATATAAAAATTAGACAAAAAAGCAAATACTGAAGTCAAATATGTAAAAAATGAAAAGTTCAAATAAAGTAAAACACATAAAAGTAAAACATTTAATGCAATTAAAAATTTTCAGTTTGAAGTGATGTAAAACTAAACTCCATAACAATGTCTATAATTTTAAATTTATAAAATATATTTTATTGTAATTAATTAACACTTACTTTAGTAAGAGTAAAAATTATAGTGTTGAATAAATCATCAAGTAATAATACTTTTTGTTATCAATTATATAGTTTAAAAATAAAAGGAACAATTAATTACCTAACCTCAATCTCTAAATGACTCATCTGCCCATGGGATTCCATTGTAAGCTATTCCATTTATAAAATATCCAAAACTTCATTCAGCAGTTAAAATTTTATATGTAATATAATGCTATGAGCTATATTTATTATGTTATGATATGTGCTGGTGATAGGGTCAATTATAGAATTGAATTTTAATATAAATATTATATTATGTTTAACTATATATGTTATCATTTTGAATATTTTTGAAATTAAAATTAAAATTACAACTCTTTTAAATTACTAAGACATTAGAAATAAACACAATACTCTCAATGTAGCTGGGACTTTAATCCTTAATTTTTATTTCTCCCAGCATTGATAATAAAATTTCACTATATTGAATATAGTAACATGTACAAAATATAATAATACTATTATTTAAGTGCTAGATCTAGCTTTTCTTACAAAATTAATCTTTAATATAATCTTTAATTGTTTATAATCATGTTATAATTTAGATAATTTCAGTTTTATTATATTAATTTCAATTTTATATTTAAACTGAAATTTTTAAAATTTTTATGTTTATATAATTTAAAATCCGTTGGCTAGACACAATCTTGAATAAAATTGTTGCAGGTTGCAGAGTTTATTAAAGCTTTCAAAGTCATAACATCTATAAGCTTTTATAATCATAACTTCTAGGATGATATCATCTAAATATAATCTTGAGAAATCTTAGTTTAATATTTTCAAATTTATTCCTAACAATCTAGATATTTAATTGGAAGTTGTTCTACTAATGTTTAACCTGAAACTCTTTTTCATGAGAAGTTCATTTAGAAATCTCTTTCTAACATTTTTAATTCTTATTTGTAAAAATTTCTTCTATGTTTTTCCTTCTCAAGTATTTTGTCTCTTCATCATTTTAATTTCATAGTAGTTATCTTTTATATTATAAGTTACAAAATTTCTTACACACTCTTGATCTATGTTAAATTATGTTCTGCATTATAGATGTATTAATAATTTTATTTTATAAAAAATCTCATATAAGTATTTTAAAAATATTATTTTTATGTCTGCCAGTGGAGTTATATTTGCTAGACTTATATAAAGCATACGTTTTAACTATAGAAAATAAATCATTGTTTCAATATTTAGACAAAAGATAAAACTCATATAAAGCTGACGATAGATTTAAGTAGGTTATGAGCAAGAAGATTAAATAAAAATATAAAAGTCTTTGCTAAATTTTCAGATATTATTAAGAAATTGATTTGATATTTGTATGTGTATGAGATATCTTATACCATATTAGATACCACATCTTATATCAGAAATGAATTTATAATTTTATCATCAAGCAGTAATACAGATTTGTCTTAATACAAAATTATATCTCTAATGTAATTATTATCTTTGGATGAATATAAAAGAGAATATTAGTTTGCTCTGGAATCTAGAATCTAAACCATTCAGCTTATGAGGTTTAATATAAATGTGGTAGCAAACTAGATAGATATTTATGTATGTTTTAAAATGTAAAACCAGACACATAATAGAAATTCTATTATTCTTTAGTAAACTATGAATGTTAGAGGCATTATTATAGTTCAGATAAAAAGAATTTAACTCAGTATGCAGTTAAAATTATAATTTCTCATACTAACCTATTAATTTTTTGGTAGTCTATGATTCTTTGTTTTTGTGAAAACTCAATTGTTTTTCAAGCATGGCAGCAATTCTGTAGATTTGTTTAGGGTTGTGCACCATGTTATAAAGGTAATAAAAACATCAAATTTAAATTTAATGATGATAAAAAATGATCTTATCTTCCCCAACACTTGCATTATTATCTTTTTGAATTATTGTGCATTTCCCTTGAGATGAATAGTAAAAAATTTTAGATAAATCTAACTTTATATACAAGAAAAATTTCTAAAACTGTAAGACTAGAAAAATAAGATTTATCTATCTTGGGTATGCTATACCTCCCAGAGATAAACTATATCAAGATCTAAAATCAAGCTTTGAATATGAGAGCTTCTCGAGTGAGAGTCTCAGAATATAATTGAAAGGGGGAATAATATATGTTAGTCATCATTTCTATTGTCACTTGAATATTCACAACAATGGAATTATAACTAAATTTTTTATTGAGAATTCATCTATGATTTCTGATTTATCATTTATCTGATAATAAATTATAATGCATCTGATAAATTTAACCTTGTATACAATAAAATTAGAAAAGAAGATCTATTTATCTTGGGTATGCTATATCTCCCAACGGAGCTGGGGTCTCTGCTAGTCATACTCATATATTTAAACGAAAGAGCTCGTATAATAATGGCATATACTGACGACACTTATTCTGGGCATATGCCAAAATCTAACGGCTGAGATTAAACAATGGAGAGCCGTGACTTTTGGGATCATAAAAACTTTCAATTGTCTTTTAGGGCGCGTTAGCACGAGGAGAGAGCGTCGATCATCGCTAGCAGGAAGGTACTCTCTCTCTCTCTCTCTCTCTCTCTCTCTCTCTCTCTCTCTCTCTCTCTCTCTCTCTCTGTGTGCCTCTGTGAGTGTGTGTGTGTGTGTGTTTGATGTGTGTGTTTGATGGAATGATTTAGAAGGCTACAGTCAGCTGTACATGATGCCACCAGTTGGTTCATTCTCAGGTTCAAAAGCTCATGCACCGGAAAATGACAATCATTTAACTGACGCTGAAGCGTTCTTCAACAGGAGAATTATCCAGTTCGTGAAGAAACGAGTCACACTTATGGAAAAAAGTACTCAACGCAGAATATCATCTGGTAAAAGAGTCTTGACCCCCCTATCGTCATCCCTGCGATTCTAACTTGAGATGTTCCAGGATGACCAAGATATTCCAGCCAATTGCAGCAACGGTGGCATCGAGCCTGGCGAGGGACCAAAACCTCCTACCAAAAGCCGCAACCCACATTTGTTCCTTATCCAACACCTTTGAGTGAGTTCCTTAGATTTAGACACTAGAAAAAACTCTAACGCGTTCATTTTTGGACAGCTCCGGAAGAAGTCCTGGGAACGGCACTGGATAACGATCCTAAGCGGCTGAAAGCTCCAGCCTATTACAATGAGGTTGTGTTTGTTTCTCCATTTGCAAAGGTTTGAGAGGCTCACGGCTTTCTCTGTGTCGCCATAGTTGTGCTCGATGATCAGCGAGAACAGGCTCGACACCTTCCAGACTTATGCGGGGAACAAATCCACCAGCATCCACCTGCGCAGGTGCATTCAGCAGATCGACATGCTCTGCTCGGAAATGCGACGAGGATTGGGAGTGAAAGGTGAAGAGGCTATGGTGGATGGAGCTACAAGAAGGACGACGTCTCGGACAACGAGGGGATTCACGTTGTCATCGACGACTAGAATCAAGGTTCTTCACTCTCTTGCTTGTCGCTATTCTTCTTTCCGGTCTCTCAAGTCCCTGTTTGTTCCAGGTTCTCGAGGCTGGAACCACGACTAGAATCAAGGTTTTTCACTCTCTTGCTCTTCGCTATTCTCTTTCGAGGCTTAAAGTTCCTGTTTGTTCCAGGTGCTCAAGGCTGGAACCAAGAGAAAAAATAGAAAATTTCATCCACGGTTCGCTTCCTTGTTCTTCAGTTTTGCGTTTTTAAAGCATTGAGAGGGATTTCTATTTTGCAGCGCTATAAACCCTGTAGTCTCTACATGGATAGTCATACGCGACAGCCATACATGGTGCTCTTCAGTTTATGACAAGTTCTCTTGAGGAAGTGTTGGCAGTCAAGTGCAAAAAAACTGGCGAGGACATGATGGAATACTCTCTTAGCAGTGTTTACATTTATCCTTTCGTCTTGATTACAGAGTGGAACCTCTGATATCTATTCTTTTTGGAGAAAGTCAGTGAATATCTTGGGATACAGGTAAACATAGTGCTTTGTGAGTTTTGCTATTAAAGCTAGAGGAAGTTCTTCGGTTGGGGTATGGTTTTGTCACAGCTTTTTACGGCAGTATGGTGACAGAAAGGCTATCTAGAAGTCCCAATGGTAGAGTCGACTTAATGCTACAGGTAAGTCTTGCTCTTTGCTATCACGTCATTCTCATGTGGATCCAGGATACAAAATTTAAGCACCACTACATATCGCTATCTGATCTATGACAGCAGTGGCTGGAGAGAGAGAGGAGATTTGGAGTCGGAATGACAGCAGTAGCAGCAGCAGCATCACCAGTGAGAAGATCTCAAGCCCATGAGAATCCTCCACCAGTTTGGGATCAGTCACATGTACCATCACCAGTGAGAAGATCTCAAGGCCATGAGAATCCTCCACCAGTTTGGGATCAGTCACATGTACGTAGCAGCCAGGTGAGAAGGGCAGTGCGAGGGACAGGGACGAAGATCTCACAAGGGACAGGGATGAAGATCTTACAGGGTCTGTCATCACCCACGAGCAGCAGAGATTGATGAGGTCCTGGTTTGCTCTATCACTTTGGAGCCATCTCTGAATGGCAAGGTGAGCTTCAACGTGGTGGCAGTGATCCAGAGCAGCAGCTCTAGAAGTGGTAATGATGACCATGCGTTTCTCTACAGGGACATGGTGCTGTCAAATCCAATTACTATTAGCATCACATGTCTGAGGACAAATTAAGTGAAGTGGTGCCAGATTCAATTGTATTTGTGTTGTAATACTACATTATATATAAGGTGTCTCCTACCCTTGACTGGCTACAAAAAATAGCAAATGTCTTTCCTTCTTTGCTCTAAGTGAGCACTCTGACCAACACACATAGCAGTAACATATGTATCGAGAAGGCCAAGTACAAGCCCATTGCTCAGTTCAAGCTCAAAGTCACCTTGCTTCTCTACATTTATATCAACAGCTCCTCTACATAATCAGGCTGTGTCCTCCACATGAACCATGGAGCCTATAGTTGGCCTGTCGCAAGATGTCTCTTCTCCTCTGGTATTCCTGTTGAAGCACTAAGCAACAAGTA
>NW_003314469.1:0-31053 GCF_000143415.4 Selaginella moellendorffii | reverse complement strand
TTTATGCATGAGCACTAATGGGTGGTCTTGATAAATTATTAAAAGAGATAAATCCCTATGCTAATGCATTCACAATATTGTAAGAAATAGAGAATGAAGTGTTAAAATTAACAAATTTTCAAGGAGGCATAAGTGATATTGTAATACATATAAAAGGCAATTAGACAACTGATCCAAGATAATATAATGCACTAGGTTCAAAACTTTAAACATTTAGTTGTACAAAGATGGTTTTTATTGATGAATTTTTTTATTATGTCTACTATGCACGATATATTTTTTTAAAAAAATATTTTCAATATGTTTAAACATGTATTATCAAAATAAATCATATACTCTTTCTTCTATAGAATAAAAACTTTATAGAACAAAGAGTATCTGATTAATTCAATGCTACATTATTCAAATTAAACATAATTTTTTTACAAAGATGGTATATAGTACACACAATAAAATATATACTATAAAGTTAAAAGTAAATAAAGTAGTGACTATAGAAATGATATATTTTATAACTTAAAATAGAAGAGTTGAATAGCTCCAGCTATTATATCTTGTAAATAAGTTATTCTTTTATCATAATCTTATCATTTTTATTTTTATGATATTGCACAAATATGAGACTATATCTGAGCTAATTGAGACAATATTAGACACAATACAAAAGGCTACCATCTTAAAAAATGTGATTCATCATCACTTAAAATTTTATTTTTAATAAAGCAATCAATGGACCATTTTTTTATTTTCTGATATGTTATGGTTTTAGGAGAAAAACAATATTATGAATCATCAATACCATAATAACAGGATAAAAACATAACTTTCATTGAAAGATTTTAGCCTCAATGTAAATTTATATAAAAATAAATTAAACATAAAGGTAATAATCTTAATTCATTTTAGCATTCTCTCTATATAAAAACATATGCACAAAGAATATTAATGATATAAAATATAATACTTTAACCTTTAGATAGTACTTCTAAAAAGCAAAAATGTAAATATTATGAAGGGAGAGGATATCGAATACAAATATGGAAAAAATAATTCTAAACAAAATATAATGTAATTTTAACTAATCTTTTTAAATAAATTTTAAAAAGTACTAAATATAATTTTTAAAATGGTATCTAAATTAGAATATAAAAAAAGTAATTTCTATAAAAATATGATATTTTCTAACTTAAAATATGGAGTTAATAGTTCTAGATATTTTTTGTGTAAAATATTTTCTTATTAGTAAACTTATGGTTGGCTAAGATGTAGTCTAAGATTTATATAATATCATAAATTTTCTACCACTTTATCCTACATTGCATTTATACATGAAAAACATAATAAGGTATAAATATGGTTGAGACAACATTAGTACATGGACCATATACAGAATTTTAATTATATGATATTAAACCTATCTATATACCATTCATGAATTTTCTGATATATTATAGCTCTAGCATAAAGAAAAGATTATATATAATCAAACCCTACTCTACCCCAGTATAGAGTAAAAAATTACCATTCATTTATCATCATAAACTTTCAGCATTCATAACAGTGTTATAAAGCCTTAATTTTAAATATAAAAGCATGAATATAAATAAATAATAATATTATTTCGGATTTATAAAAATAAATACAGAAATAATGTTTATGATATATAATAGAATACTTTATATTTTAAATATTACTCTCAAAATACATGAATATAAATATTAGGTAAAAAGGGAGTATCAATGATAAATATGTAAAATATTAAAAGTTTAAAAAGAAAATATAACACATAAAGCTAACGTCTTTCACTTATTATTATGCAATTCCAAAACTTTCAGTGTGAAATGATGAAAAGAGAAACTCCATAACAATGTTTATATATTTTAAATTTAAAAGATGTATGCACTTTAAGTGAGTTTTTGAATATATATTAAATATATTTTTAACATCATTATAATTGAGTGTACCTAAGTAACACATACTTTATTAAGAGGAGAAATTATATAGTTTAATAAATCATCAAATAATAAGATTTTTATCAATTATATAGAGATTTCAAATAAAAGAAAGAATTAGTTAATAAAAAATGACTCATCTGGCCATGGGATCCCACAGTGAGAAATTCCATTTATAGAATATCCAAGACTTCAGTCAACAATCAGAATTTTAAATATAATATAATGTACTGAGTTATATTTATTATGTTATGATGTTTGTTGGTGATGGAGTCAATTGTAGAAGATATTTTTAATATAAATATTATGTTATTTTTAACTATATATCTTATAATTATGATTATGTTAAAAATTACAAATACGCTTACAACTCTTTGAAATTATTAAAATATCAGAAATAAACACAATGCTCCCAGCGTAGCTGGGACTTTTGCTAGTACTCCCTTATTTAAACGTGCTATTGGCATATGGCATCCGGCGTCTTTTATTCCATTTTTAGAATATTATTTTTGAATATGCTTATAATCTAACGGTTGAAATTCAAAGCCTTCAAATAGATAGCAAAGATCAGGTGCTAAAGGGGTGGCAATGCTTCAATTAATGACGTTCCAAATCAAGTGAAATTTTTTAGGGCGATCGGGCAAATTCATACAGGACAAGCTGCCTTTGGTGGGCGTGTGCATACCCTTTGCGAAAGCCAGGATTGTGGATTGCTCATCGCTATTCACGACACACGCACCTTGCCTGGGACAGGTCAAAGGTGGACAGTCTGAAGAACACAAGCTCCAGCTCCATGACGACTTTCCCACTGGCAACCACTCCTGTTCGCCACATTTTCTGTGCCATACAGTCTTGTTGAAGGAAGGATATTTATACTCACTCAGTGGTCATGTCATTGTTTGAAATGACTTTGGAAGATCAAGAGACTGCGATGGTCTTTCATAGATTATTGCAAACCAAAGGTGCAATAAAACCTTTGTCGTTGTTTTGTCTCTAAACATTTTTGCTGTGTGCAGGCCGGATCATCGCCCCTGTATTTCCCATCCGGCCAGATTCCAAAGTCTCTGCAATCCACAAACGTTCTCCAGGAGCTGGCTGTGAGGTGGAAGAAGCGACGCATCCACAAACTCCATGGTTTCATGTGACTCCATGAACATGTCAAGGATGTGTCCAAGCTTGCTAAGTGCAACATGGTGCATGCGCTATTGGTGAACAACCGATCAAGGTAGATTGAAAATTCTTTACTTTTTTCTGAAGACAATTTGCAGGGACTGCTGAATCCTGCAGCTATGGCTAGGCTGGCGCTTGGAGAAGCTTTGACGAATCTTGTTTGGGCTAAGGTACTCTCATCTTAATTGTGTTTACACACCTTATGATCTGTTTAACTTTGCAGGTTGAACTTGATTCCGACATATATGTACAATCCTGCTGTTGCTCTTCGTGACACTGTGATCGAGCTTGAGGTTGCAATGGAAGGTGGAAAGGACAGCTTGTCAATGGCTGCTCAAGCAGGTGGTGAAACTGTCAAGGCACTTGCGAATCTCGTCATTAGTCGTATGTGACTTGTCCAGACATTACACTCATCTTCACCCCTGATTTGAAGGTACTGAAATTCATATCCTTTCATTCAAATCTGATTACTTGCTTCTTCCAGATTGGAGAGGAAATTGTTCTTTTGTTGGGACTGGCAAAGGTCGTCTAGGAGGTTTTGCACTGGCCCAATTTTTTTATCAGGTCAGACAAACTGTGGTTTTCTTTCCTTGCTAGCTTCCACTATGCGGATTAGTGATACTTGCCTGGACGTTGAAATATTTAAAACGTGCCTTCAATGCGACACAGGTGATCATGACATTCATCGGTTTTCTTTTTTAAACAATCTGGATTTTTCTGCGGACAGGACCTTATTGGCAAGAAACCTATTTCTGCAGGACATGATATCGGAGTTATAGTTTCATTGCTATAGTTTCATAGTTTCATTGTCTTTGCGAGAAATTATGGCATTGAAGTAGACATTCCCACTTCATGAACCGGACACTCTAAGCATATCCATGGCAGGAGCTATTGCTACAGAAGTCGGGGATGAGACCACTGAACCATTAGAATCAGAAACAGATCAAGCATCAACTTAAATGCAGTCAAAGACGTGTTCACAACCTTGAGCTTCAGGTAATCTCTATCCCTTCTTCATTGTAAGAGAGCGCCAGTGCTGAAAATTTCTTCTGTAACTTTTCCACCCTATACACCAGGGATGCATGAAGGACTGGGCATTCAATTACAAGCTTTTTACACTATGCAGAAAGGAATCATACTATTCAACCAGAAGCCTTGCATGAGTATTGATTTCCTTGTAAAAGCCAAGAAGTGGAGAAAATTCCTGAAGAGGTTGCCAGGTTCCTCCTGAGTGCCACAGGTCTCAACAGAGGCAGGATCCGAGTAGGCAACGTAAAATCTGGCTGGAAAATTATGGTTATGGTAACAAAGTTTTGAGTAATTTAAGACAAGGTATCAATGCTTTATCAATTACAGATTTTTATTACTGCTACAACAGATAGAGATAGCGGCATTATGCATCTTGCATTTGAACTGGTGGAGAACGTTGCCAGAAATAACTTTCAACACATTACTGAAACCGAGAACACAATATTCACAGACTGTGAATGGCATTCTTGCGTTCATAAGAAAACAAGTTTTGTGACGATATCAGCCTCAACACTCTCGCTTTTCTGCGTTTTTGCGCCTTGGTGAAGGAGAGCTTAGTACTTTCAGATAGTAACAAACATCAAGTTGTTCTGTGCGACTTCATTGGAATCATCAAAAGACAGCAATCAGTGATTTTGAGAAGTATGATTGTTATTACTCTCGTGACCACAGGCTGACGATTCATTCAGATGAGATTGTCAGTAAATTGTCATAACAAACAACGAGTTTATATGCCCAAGCAGACGTGTTTGCTTATGGCAAGGTCATTAAGGAATCTCTCGCAGTCTAAATGTTTCTTTCTTCATATCCCCGAGGAACCTTGAGCAGAAGGTGTTCTGGATTATTTGATTCCTCATAGAGTAAGTTCCTGAAGGTTCATTCCTTGCAGCTCTACAGTTACCTTGTTCTTGCAGACTTTCACAGGCAACCGTCCATCCCTAAGTGTGCTGTATTATAGATCCAGATTACAAATGATCAAATCCAGATTTTGATTTGATACCAAGTGATGTTATCAAATTATCATCTATGTGCTGTTATCTTCAAAGATGTAGGCAATAACAGCATCAATGCAAGAATGCTGTATCCGCCATAAGTGTATAAGTTTTGGAAAGCATTGCCATAGTTGCTCAAGAAAGAGAAAGAGATTGAAAACACTAGAGAAAAACTCATGCATATGTACCATCATTCCCGCCCAGCAAGTGTCTGGTAGAGCTGAGAAAAAAGCTTTCACACTCCCACCGGGACCAAGTATGGAAGTAAAAAAACCAAATTTTTTTTATGATCTAGAGCTACATGCTAACGATGAAATTCACGCCTTGCTGTGTCAGACAAATGACCCAACCTGCGTAGAGTATCAAACTTGTAAGAAATGAGTACTACTTACATGAACAACCCCTGAAAATCAGTGTTGCATTCATGTCCCAGGCAATCTATGAGAAGATCCTCTGGTGTTTCAATCCCACAAACAGCAACAACAACCAAAAAACCAACTTGAGTTCCTTCAACTCAATCACGAAGTAGACTGTCTCTCAGTTTCTCCGAGTGACCAAGTCAGCTTGCAGGGAGACTTGTGATGCTACAAATATTAAACCTGGTGAATCAATCCTTTTAACAGTGCCTTGGCTGGGAATTGAGTAAGCATGTGCATGGCCTTGCCACCAGTTTTCACCATCTATGCTCAGGTTACTACAAGCAAAAGCTTTGTTAGCTTCTTCTCAGAGATGAAAGAAAAACTCGAGCTACCTTCTGCAGTTCCATAAGCTAAGGAGTCCTTGCTGGTACATCCAAGCACATGAAGTTCCTTGGGTAAAAAATTGATAGCATAGACTAATTTTGTTTTTGAGTTGTATTTGTTATTATCACAGATTCAACAGCTGAAAGGGTGTTAAATCTTATCAAGTGGTCGGCTGTTCAATGAGCACGATAAAAATTTAAAATAGATAAAGAAAAAGGAGAAACCACATGTCATACAAATAGCAGATAGCTTAAAAAAATTAAATTTAGAATTTATACTATAAATTTAAATGATGATATAATTTTTTAAAAAAAATTTCACAATAATCTTAATAAATTCAAATAATACAGCTTTTTAATTATTAATAACATAGCTACTGAATAGTTATATTACTATTGCAGTAATATTAATGGCATGCATTGGAAATTGGGATTAGAGCAGTAACAAAAAATATGTAATTTTGTCACACATCATGACATTTTCACACTTCTATGAGAATACAAGTTTACTTCTTTTAAACAAAGAAACTCCATTATATCACTCACCACTATAGTCTTCAGAAAATGCTAATAATGTCACTAATAATCACTACTTTACAATGCAATGATAATAATAAAATAGAGAATATATATGTATATGTATATGTATATGTATATGTATATATATATGTATATATGTATATATATGTATATATATGTATATATATGTATATATAATGAAACAAAATATTCATGAGGATATATTAAAATATCATTATTTTTAATATCTTTATAAATAAGAATAATGTTATAAATCATTTTTAGTCTTCAAGATTAGCATTTTCCACAAAATCCATTTTATATGTTATATTCCCAGCTGAAAATATGTTTCTTTTTTATAATGTTGTTTAAAAATTGTTTATTTATTATATATTTTATCTAGATAATGGTATTCTATAGTATTATTAAAGCCAAAAATTTCTTATACCTAGAAGAAAGCAGTGGTTCTTGCAACAAAATATATATTTTAATTATTCATGTATATAGTAGTTAAATTTAATTTCATAATCTTTAGTTTTAAGTTCTTTAAAATCTAGGTTTGAACAATCTAATTTGTAATACAAGAGAATCATGAAGTAGAGTCAATAAAATGAAAAAAACTAACACTTTAGTCACAAATTATAAGATTGATACAAAAAGTATATTTTTTAAATATGCAATTACAAAAGAAGTTAACCTTATGTATATTGTATACTGAAAATGTTAATGAATTATCATAAATATATTATCATATATAAATTATGCTAATATTATTATGTATATAGTAATGTGTTAGATCTATGTTTTTAAATAATAAATTAATATTTTAATATTTTAATTATGTTTATAATCGATGTTTAATCTTCAAAATATTTTAGACTCATATGGTCTCATTTCTTGAAAATTTTCCATGCTTAAAAATAGTTATATAGAGAACTTTTATGAGTAAGTTTATTTTCTCCATACAATTATTTATAAATATTAAAAGGTAGTAGAATGTGACTTCATTTATTTTTATATTTATGTTTAATGAGAAAATTATGGTATGATATGTACTCTTAGTGTAATGCACTATAGTGTCAGTAATGTATTAGTCAGATTCACTATCTATTGTAAAAACACTTCAAGAATTAACAAACTTCAGTTGCACTACTTCAATTTCTTTGTGTACATTAGCTTGACTACTTTTTCATTAGTTACTATTACAATCTTTGGACATTCATTTCTATTGGATTAGCAATGGGTTTAAAGATCTTATCCTTAATACATACTTTGCTAAAAAGTTTAAATCCTATTATGAATATAATAATGTTATTTTATATGTTTATTTGTAACATTTCTTACTAGATTGATTTACTGGTAGTGTTGTATAACTAATTATAATCAATAGTGATATGCTTTAATTAACAAGAATTCCATCCAAGATAAAACTCAATTAACTTCTCTATAAATCTGAAGGACACTAAACCCACTATGAAGGAAATCCCTCAAAACTTTTCACCATCATTCTTTCTATATTTCATTCTATAGTATTATAATTTATTTATTTTATATTAGTCTTATATTTTAGGTCAAGTTCAAAAAGAATTTTACATGATTTTCTTAAATATACTAAGTTCACTTACAATATCAATATATTCCCACCTTTATAAAATATATGCATAAAAATAAAATTCACAAAAGAAATCAAATGATACTTCCAGAGGTGTTGGATTTGGGACTTCTGGACAAGGGAAATGGTGATTTACCAAGACTTGATATATGGGAATATCCCTATACCTACGATCTTCAAGACAGTGCTCCACACAAAAGAAACCTTTAGTTCAAACTATGGATTTTGATGAAGCATGGTATCTACAAATAAGGCCCCAAAATTCCAAAATGCCAAGCAAGGAGCTCAAGAAATTGACCACGCGATACAAGAGAAGTTCCTGAATGTTGGAGATTATCCTGGAATAGAAAAAAAAAAACTTCTTTAGACAATCACTGTTCTGTGAGGTGACCAAAAAGCCAAAAAGAAGTGCGTTGAGGATGATCTTGGATCAACAGGTTCTGTGAAGAACCAGCAGCAGCTGTGGTTGTGACACCTCCGTAACCTCAGCATCCACCACTGCCACTGCAACACCAGCAAGTAGCCTTTCGACCATACTGTCCGCATGATCCATTCGTCTCATAACCATAAGCTTTTATCTGGCATGGCATCTAAAAAGCTGTATGAGATCCCCATCTATGCAGGAGAACAAGGTAAAAACAAAGAAAAACTCGATCAGTTTTTGTTCCTCATTTGTTTTCTTTTCTTCCATGCAGGCGCACCAAAGTTCTCACAATCGATCTTCAACACTAGATCCCATGGTGGAAACTCTTAATTTGTTTCCAACCAAAGACTTTTAATTTCTTTCCAAATTTACAACACTACGTTACAATAAACTCGAGCTTACTTCGCATGCGCTTAGAAGAAGTCTATGAGTGGAGCTATGAGCAATAAAATGTATAGTGCCGCTGTGAACCACATTGTGCCAATCTGGATCCATTTTGAAGGCTAGCCAATGTCGATAGCATCCTTGTCTCCGGTCCGGTGAGCAACATAGCCGAGTACATGCTCGCAAGAGATAAAAGAATGAGTAGATGTACGTGACAGGACGGTGTTGGGACGGCCTCTTTGCTTCGTGGAAGTCGTGCTCAGATCCAGTGCTGCTTAGTTTGTTGCTGTTTTTGAAATCTCTCCTTGAGAGCAAAGGTTGCAAAGGAGCTTCTGGAAGAAGAATTGAGTAGAAAAACTCACAAAGTCGCTCTAATGTTACCTTCCTTGCGAGGAGGAGCTGGCAGTGACACAAAGAGTCCGCAGAATATATCACGGAGATAAGTGTGGTGGCCACTCCGATTCAATTGTAGTCTCACGGCTCACTTGACAATGCATTGTAGCATAATTACATGCAGTAGAGCAGGTAGCAGGCGCCCATTCAGCTG
Organism: Selaginella moellendorffii; assembly: GCF_000143415.4. Lineage (NCBI taxonomy): Eukaryota > Viridiplantae > Streptophyta > Lycopodiopsida > Selaginellales > Selaginellaceae > Selaginella > Selaginella moellendorffii. The sequence continues at coordinate 21,682 of NW_003314469.1, read as the reverse complement.
GAACAAAAACAAACAATCATTCATACTCAACAGAAAAACGTCATTACCTGAGGATGCACGAAGATAGCAGAAAAAGAGATGCTAAGAGATAGCGAGCTCGTGATAAAGAAGAGATTGAGCTTGCAATCTTGATAAGCAGGATTGAACCACTTACACAGATATCCCAAGACAAAAAAGTCGCGATGTAGCACACTAAGGACACAGCAAGCAAGGCATTATACCTGTGAAGTGTGCATCTTGTTCTATGTATAAAACTTCAGTACAAGTTCAAGTTCATTCAAATTGTACAACTTGAAGAATCTTCTGGAGCTCTAGCTGCTTGATTCACATAGGATGGGCTCAATAGAAACCAGAACATTTTTTATTCCATGAGGCCAGGAGCACTGCAGCTTGGAATAGTCCCTGGTTCCCAATGTAGCCACTGGGAATAAGGATAAGGGAACACAATCTGTGAGATTTGTCAGCAGGTAATGTCATCCGCACTAAATTTATGATTTTCTTACTTTCCTCATATTCGCTGATTTCGATCAATACAAAATTTATTCGATCAACTTACAAAATTTCCTTGTCATGCTCGCTCGATGTTGTTGATATTGCATGGAGTTATGCATCCAAGTCAACTGTGAGAATTCCTCATCCCTTGCTGACCATGGCAAGGTTTCTCAAGTCAGAGTTCTCCTTCTCCTACCCAGCTGTAAGTTCCATGGCACAAGGCTCCTGGCTGCCATGAAATCAAAGATGTGCTGGTTGTGTTCTTTGCTCTCCACACATGGACATTGAGAGACTCAGCACTGGTTGGGCGAGTCCCATTTCTATAAGAATGGAACCAGCTCAAAACCTGTTTTTTCATGTTCAGTAGATTCTATTTTCGCCCTGCTGGGATTTTATTGATGGAGGCTTTATGGAGTGATCCTTGTGATGGTGGTGGGCAGGAGAAAGACAAGGATGGGAATCCTGAAATCCCATGCTCTTGTTGCAGCAGGTTGAAGGTAGGGACTTTGTTCTTTGAGTTGTCTAAGAGTTCTAAGCAATTCTGGCTTTTCCTCATTTATTTTTCTCTCTTTTGTGTTTGGTAGTATGCTCATCAAAAGTGTGTGCAGCACTAGTGCAACTAAAAAGAGGACACCATCTGCAAGATTTGTAAGCAGGTACATCATTTACAACTTACAATTTGCTTACCTTCCTTATGTTTGCTGATTTCAATCATTCTTTAGTTTTAAATGCAGCCAAGGTAGAGCTCCATTCCTGAGAGTTATGACACAACACTTAAGAACTTAACTGCAAATGTGGATTTCCGCACAAGGGTCACCAACCTGTTGCTGCTTCCATCGCTGCATGATGTTTGTGGTCATGAGAAAAAACAAAAGCTGCAGAAGGCACAGCTTAGAATCAAAGCTGTAAGTCTCAGTAGCAACTGGTAGTAGTAACAAGGTAAGAAACTTTGTTTAGGCCGGCTGAGATTTCTAAGCAAGTTTCTGGCTTACCTTGTTTGTGTTCTATGATTCTTATGATCATTTTTTCGTTTTTTTTTCTTTTTCTTGGTGTTTGGTGCCTCACCTCTGTTTTGCAGCCTTTTAAATGCTACACAACACCAATCCAGTTTCATGCCACTCCTATTGCTCTCTCCCTAATGACCACTTGAGGTATGTATACTTTTTCTTTTCCTTGACATGCTTACTCAGATTCTTCATTGTTTAGTTTATAATTTTTTTTTATAGTGCTACTTTTTCTTTAAGCAATTTCTGTGAAGCTGAGGTAGAGCTCCATTCCTGAGAATTGTGCTTAAGAACTTAACTGTGAATGTGGATTTCCACAAAAGGGTCACTAAACTGTCAACCACTGCATGATATCTGCGATTTTGTGGCTCAAACTTGTCATGAGAAAAACCAGTTAGTGCAGTAAAGAAATGACTAAAAAGGCATGAAGGAATTGCAAACCTGGTAAAGTTGTAGAATACACAGATTAGAATCAAAGCTGTAAGCCTTGGTAGCAACCTATAAAAATAAACACTAGCAAGGAATCCAGCTCCGCTGGTAGAGATAGTAATTATGTTTCATTTAATATTATCATTTTAAAGAATTTCTTTATAGACTATGTTTTTATGTGTACAGAATTGTTCTACAGACATTTGTGCCTTTGATGTTCCCCTTGAGAATGCAACATAAAGTTGACCATGGTTGAAAACTTGTCTTGGCAAAAATATCTTTATATTTTACAGTGTTTGTCTTTACGATTTGCAAATTGTAACAGAGAATGCAAGCCTTATAGAGAACTACTAACATTTTACAATGAATGGTATATCTCCATTTTTTTGGTTTCAAAGAGATTTGTTTTTTTTTTACCTGCATATCATTGTGTAAAATTTTAACTTCAATGACGTGTGGTAAAGCCTTGGTTATGGTAATTTATTTGTGTTAATATTATGTAAGAGCATTATAATACAGCTGATTTTTTATGTTTAGCTTATGTGGGGGCATTCCAGACGGTGTTACCAAGTTTAAGAACTCCATAGGATAGTCAAGAATTTTCTCATTTGATTCTTTTTCTACAATATCAATTCTCTTGTACATTATTGTTGCTCATTCTTGAAAGGACTTAGTCATTTACTTGTAGAGAGAGGTCATTTAAAATTGTGAGAATAGTCTTTCAAAATAGGCTTTACTTGCTTGTCTCTATGTGTTTTTCAAACACATTATCTATCAATTGTTCTCTAGTAGTGGATGTTAATGGTACTCTGAATGTCCTGGGAGGTTATATGAAATGAGAACTTTAGGAGTTTAGACCATATTGGTGAGGATTTAACACTATTTTGAATGATTTGTGTGTGGCAAGCTCTTTGAAGAATAGGTAAGGTTTGCCTAAAGTCTCCCCCTGTCACCAAATGTGATACCACTAAAATTTGTGTCACAATTCTTGATGTCACACAAAGCATGAGTGGTTACCATGTATATCTTGTCCCATATGAGTAATTTAGCTCTTCAAATATGTTCAGCAGATATAGAATTTTCTCCTATGTCCGATGTGCATGTTTCACAAAAGAACCCTGATATAAATTCTCTTTTTCCCATATATATTTAAATTATATATTTCTGAAAATTTAAATCCAGACTGGTCATAATATAAGGAGATAAGCACATTAAATAAAAACAAATCATATGTTAATTTTAGTTCTTTAAAGCAGTTCTTGTTAATGCAATGGCATTAAAACCAGCTTTCTCCAATGTTTTATCCTTCTAAACCTGGCAAGAAAGAAACCACACAGAAAAACCTAAGCTTTCCACCAGAACACTGAATGATGGTTGTGATCTTTTGCAGGTTCATTTTTCTTTGGGGTTTCAGGGATTAAAGGGCTTCATTTGCTCATTCTTTTTAAATCAAGAGCAAGTCAAATGAAATAGTAAAATGTAAACCTTTTAGAATTCATATTTAGTAAGAAACAAAGTTGTAATTAAGGAGATAAATAAAAAGTTATATAAGGTTTAAAATTTTCAGTAAGAATACATTCATAAGCATATTGAAAGACAAGACTCCTTTTTGCAGATTGCAAACCTCTTTTCTCACCAATATCTGCTGGAAATCTAGAACTTTGAGAACCACGACTGATTCTTGGCAGTGTTTCTGTAGAACTGTTCTCTTCCACAACTGCAGTCAACACTGCCTCCAAGCCATATCAAGCACTTGGAAGCTGCTTCTAGAAGCAGCATGACATGCTTGCCAAGATCCAGGGAGCTTATTTTTATTGGAGGAGACTAAAAGGTGCCTTATTCCTGTGATAAAACATGCATGAGGAAACAATGAACATTAACCATATACCTTTCTCAAAAAGAAGCACTGAATGTACATCTAAACCATCATGTGTTACAACACTGTTGGCTCCAAACCTCGCAGTGTATCTCTTAAATCACCAGAAATCATCAGCTGGATCAGCACCAACATGACAGTGACTCCCAAAGACTTCCCCACTGTCCCTTACATCTGCACATGCTCTTGAACCTGCTGCTTCAACTCAGTTAGTCTATCCAGTGGAATGTGTGTCATCATCACAATTGAGTTCTGCCCACTCCACAGCCATAAACAAGTTCCTTCTAGTCAAGCTTTCTCAAAAGCAATGGTGCCTCCTGAGGATCTATGAACAATTGCTGTAGGACACACTTGAAACCAGCAGAAGAAAATCCATCACAAAAAGACGAATACGAAGAAATAAAAACAGGAAAAGAAAAAAGGAGCATTTGCCTTGTCAAGTGTGATAGCAATGTTTGACTATAGACACCCTCAGCCTGTATGGGTTATGAACTTTCAAAGTCTCCTTTGATATAATACCAAAAAAGTGCACAAATTCTTGCCAAACCCTGAGGAAGATGTTGACAAGACAACCTGTCGAACAAGGTATGGGAGCATTGAGTTTCTAGTGATGCCCTTTGGGCTATGCAATGCGCCGGCAACGTTTTTGGCATTGATGAACCATATCTTTGTACTCTATCTTGATCACTTTGTGGTTGTCTATATTGACGACATCCTAATCTATAGCGAAACGCTAGAGGAGCATGCCGAATACTTGACGATGGTGTTTGAGAAACTAAAGGAACACCAGCTGTATGCTAAAGAGAGCAAATGTGACTTTGCTCAACAAGAGGTAAAGTTTCTCAGGCATGTGGTGGGCAAGGATGGCCTCAAAGTGGACTCTGAGAAAGTCCAAGCGATCCAGGATTGGGAGCGACCATCGAATGTACACGAGTTAAGGGCATTCTTGGGGCTATGCAACTACTACCGAAAGTTTATTAAACACTATTCGAGAGTAGCCTTGCCCTTAACGGACCAAACGGGAAAAGAGAAGATGGTATGGACAGCAGAATGCGAGGTGGCATTTGTCCACCTCAAAGGGAAGTTGAGGAAGGCTCTCGTGTTAGCATTACCAGACTTTGGTAAGGACTTTGAGGTAGAAACGGATGCTTCAAACTTTGCGTTAGGCGCAATTTTAAAACAAGACAACCATCTAGTAGCGTTCTTCTCGATGAAGTTGGACAAGGCTCAAAGGAAGTGGCCTGCCCACGAGAAGGAATTGTTTGTGGTGGTCAAGGCGCTCAAGGAGTGGCAACACTACCTTGGGAGATACTTCAAGGTTTACATAGACAATGTGGCAACGAAACACTTCTTGTCACAGCCCAACCTAAGAGGGAAACAAGGTCGGTGGGCCAATGCTCTAGCTGAGTTTGATTGCAAGATTCTGTACAAGCCTAGGAAGAGCAACATTGTGGCAGATGCACTAAGTCGAAAAGCAAGCTTGAAATTGGCAATATCCAGTGCGACAGTAGCCTTTTGGGATGATGTGCAGACAGCATATGAGAACGATGGTCTAGCACAAGAAGTGTTGTTGAGGAATCTGGAGGCACGGGAAGCTCACCAGAGAGGTGAGTTGCTAATAGAAGAGAAAATGGGCTATGCAAAACGTAACAGACTCATCTATTACAAGCAAACGAGGGTGTATGTTGTAGAAGGGGAACTAAGGAAGGTAGCCTTAGAAGAGTGTCATGACGGACCTCTTACGGGACATGGTGGAGTGCCCAAGACAATGGGCTTACTCAAAAGGAAGTATCATTGGCCAGATATAGCTAAGGACATCCAAGACTATGTAAAGACATGTCCAACATGTCAGCAAGTCAAAGCTGTGACTAAGGCTAGTGGGGGCTTGTTACAAAGCATTCCAATTCCAGATCGTCCGTGGAAATGTCTTATGATGGACTTCATCACGGGACTCCCCCCAAGCGAGGAGTTCGATGCGATATTCGTGATGGTGGACCGATTTTCAAAGATGGCACATTTCATACCCACCACAACAGAAGTGGATGCGGAAGGTGTGGTGAAGTTGTTCTTCGAACAAGTGGTTCGAGTGCGGGGAAGGCCAGAAGAGATTATCTCAAATCGGGATAAGATCTTCACCAGTAGGTTCTAGAAAACTCTCTTGGAACAGTATCGCACCAGGTTGAAATTCAGCATAGCCTATCACCCATAGACAGGTATGGGGTATTAAGTCAAGTTTGATGGCACTAACACTTCTTCACAGACGGACAAACGGAAAGGGTGAATAGGCATCTGGAGGATTATTTGCGATGCTATGTTTTGGGAGACTAGATCGATTGGGTAAGTCATTTGGGACTTGCGGAAATGTGTTATAACAACTCACCACATTCGAGTATCGGGGTGAGTCCATGGGAAGTCATCAATGGGTGAGCTATTGAAGGTCCTGTGGAACTTGGCGTGGCCGAGTATCATGGAGAGTGGAGGCATTCATGGCGGAAAGACTCAACATTTGGAATCTAATAAGGGATTCCTTGGAACGGGCTCAACAAAGGCAAACCAAATACGTGAACAAGAAGCACCGGGATGTAGAGTTCCAAGCTGGGGAGAAGGTGTGGCTGAACACCAAGAACCTCAGGCTACCAAGTGGGATCAGCTGGAAGTTGACCCAAAGGTAAAAATGCATGTATTCCTATAAATGAATTAATCTTGAGTTCCTTAAGCAGGTTTGCGGGGCCTTATGAGATTGAGGCACGAATCGGTAAAGTGGCTTACCATCTCTGACTTCCTCAAGAGATGGGGAAGATGCACCCAATGTTCCACGTGAACTTACTCAAGCCCTACTTTGAGGATCCGCTTCGCAAGGACCAAGTAAGACCTTTACCTGAGGTTATCCAAGGGGAAGAAGAATACGAAGTCGAGGCCATCCTCAATGCGTGCAAAAGCAAGCGACAAGGACGCGAGGTGAGAGAGTTCCATGTGAAGTGGAAAAGATTTCCACATTGCGAAGCGATATGGGAATCGGAGGAGAACCTAGCGAACGCACAAGATCTAGTGGAGGAATTTCTGCAAGGCAAAACTCTATGTACTTATGCAAAGTTCAATTAAAGTATTAATTTATGAAGTTGAGCAATGGCATATGTTGGGACCCGAAGGCGCGCCAAAGGTAAGCTAATTAGCATGGGTTAGCTAGGTCGACCAGGCCTAGGGAACAATGCCCGACTCCCTACGGGGATGTCGAATTCATAGACGTATTCTACAGAGGTTGGGTTCGAGTCCCAACCACCTAGTAAAGCAAGGCTGGGTTCAAGTCCCAACCCCATACTAGGGCGTGGTGGGGTGAGGGGTATAGGGACACCTATATTCCATTGTTATGGGCTCTTAGCCAGGGAGGCTGACTTAAGCACATTACTAAGTGGGGGGATGCCCCCGGAGACATGGTCAACAAGTTGTAGGATAAAAAGAGACGTTCGATGTGGGCATCGAACTTCTTCTATGGGTGGTGGAGTCTCCCCGAGGTGTCCTAGGCTAAAGGATCCCCAAAAGCATGACCGAAATGACAAAGAGTTCATCAAATGGGACCAAGTCGGAGATTAAGTCCAAGACCAACTCTGAGATCGAGTTCGAGATAGAGTCCGGGATCGAGTCTGAGGCCGAATCGGAGACCGAGTTTGAGGCCGAGTTCGAGACAGAGTCTGAGATCCGAATCGGGTCTGAGACCGAGTTCGAAGTCGAGTCCAAGATTGGGTCCAAGATCAAGTTCGAGATCAAGTCCGAGACTGAGTCCAAAGTCGGGTCTGAGATCTAGTCCAAGTACTAATACGGGTTAAGGGGTGAAAGCCCAAAGCGTGTGTCTCCCGGGGGGGGGGGGGGGGGGGGTCTTGTGGTACCAAGGGGTGTTAGGAATCTGGAGGCTTGGTGTGCTTAGCTGCTTGTGCCTGTGGGGTGTGTAGCCGAACCTTAAGTCCAGTCTAACCCAGGGAGGGGGATTCGGAGAGATTTGGGAACTCCGGGAGGGGGGGAAACCCTTTTTTGCTCCTGGCGGGGGGTGCTGAAACCAAGTAGAACCAGGTAGGAGCTAGTACCATAGGTGAGAACCTTGGCAAGGGAACTTAGCAAAAGCCAAGGCAGTGTTGGACGGATAGTCGAGGTAAGCTGGCAAATTGAAAAGGAAAAATTTGTGGCTTACAATGGGATCAAATAGGACCAACACATCGGGCTATTATGCCTTATGTATTGGTCTCATCTGATCCTATTGGTTATTTATAAAAAGTGTCTAGATTTGCTAACAAAATGTAGAGATTATCTTAAATACGATGGTGTTGTTCCCGTGTCTAAATTTGCAATTTGGCACCATTCCATATTTAGTAAATTTTGTGATTGTCCCAAAGACTAACTCTTAGGACTGGGGTGAAAACCCAAAGTGTTTGTGTAAGGTTCTGAATTTGGAATTCCTAGGAGATCTGCCACAGCTAACCCTAACTGTAGCCAGGGTTAGGGTACTTGGTGCGGGCACATGAATTACCTGTGGCCAAGATCATGGATTTCTCCTCCTTCACCACTTTCTTACTTATCTCTTTTCTCTCATCTCCTCCCTTTCTTCCACTCTTTTTTTGGTTTTGAATTTTCAAGGCTCATAACTCAGGATCAGCTAGGAATTAGTATGAAATTCTGTTTACATCCCCTCAAAAGCTCAACTCAAAACCTGGCATAGTTGCAGAGATCTTCCCTATCCAAGGTGGCAAGTAGGGTTTTGACTAGCAGCCAGGGCTGTTAGCATGCCAGTCACCCTAATATACAATTTATGGCTCGACAAGGCAGCTAGTTGGTGGAAACATGTGGCAGCTGATTGATGTGGGGGTGTCCAAATGTATAGTAGGGATAGTGAATAGGTTAGGCATGGCTGACCAACTTGAGGTATAGTTTAGCTTCTGCTTGATTTCCTATCCTTATTCTATATCTAGTTTAGGTTTAATCTTAAACTCAATATTATGTTGGCTAGTGGAGTACCCATATCCTTGCATAATGCCACTGGTATACTAAAATAGCACTAAACTTCATTTATCTCTATTTTGCATGTTAGTTTTGGCATTGGGATGTTGGATGCTCTATGACTCTTTCAATGTCATTTCATGCTCATAATCCTTTTGCTCATTGGGCTGTACACTCAAGAGTCATTTTGTGTTTTAGTTCCTTTGCTTTTTTGTTGTATGCTTGGGAGTTTGGCTCTATCACTTCATTTAGTGACCCAAGGCTTTGAAACTTGAATTCTGCTTCATTGTCATTGGCTCACATATCCAAGGGTTTGCTTCTACTCTGTTCATAGGAACCCATATGGACAACATTTGGTATAAGAGGATTAGTCTTAACAAGTACTATCCAATAAGATTAGGCAACTAGTTTTATTGTATATGTAGAGATGAAAATAATAATCTAAATTGTGGAGGTTGTAACTTTTAAATCAGTAATTTGTGGCTTTTAGGGCAAACAAGAGCTAGGAAAAGCAGCAAGGTGTTGAGGAACAAGGAAAGGCAACATGCAAATTTGAGTGCACTCTCTCTCTCTCTCTCTCTCTCTCTCTCTCTCTCTTGCAATTTTCCAAGAGAGCCTATGTATTTTGACATTTCACTATGGTTGCACACCATGAGGCTCCTTTAAATTTTTTTTGCCCTAAGCCCACTTAGCAGGGATTTTACTCTTCACAATGGATGCCAACAATGTTCCCTCGAATGCAGTCGATCAAGCCATAGCTACCACGGAATTCATCTAGGTAAGCGATTGCATTGAATCACACCATGGTAATTGAGCTCTAGTGATGGATTTTCATATTTCCAGATGATCCAACGACATTTAAACTGCCTCTCTGACACAGATTGAAACACAAGGTGAAAGTCATTGGAGCACCTTGACAAGCTTCTTATTACCAAAGCTCATTCTCCAGCTATGCTCCAGATATTTTTTCTTTCCTCTTTTTTTCTCCCAAGCAAAAAATCTTTTGTTGATGTTTTAAATTGATTGGGACAATATGATACTGAAGCTGGTCATAAGAAAACTTCACAACCCCATAGAGAGGTGTTGAGAAGCTGCCATGAACATGATTTCTAGAGTTGTGAAGCCTTTAGTAGAGGTTTTGATTTTTAAAATTCCAATATTTTTGTACTAAAGTTTTTGATCCAGGTGGAGCAAACAATTTTTTGATAGTTCTCGCAATAGCTGAGTAGACTGGTAATCACGTCCTGTGCTGATTTTTCCCTTTGTTTTTATCTGGAAACTTTTATAGCAGGGCAGCTTCCAATTTTTTAACATTCTGAAGAGATACGTTTAATCAACTTGCTCAACGCTATAATTTGTCAGTGCTTAGTGGAGAGCATTCATGAGTTCTCTGAGCACATAACAAGGGTCAACATTAGTGTTCTTTCACTTTTGTGTTGTAATTGGCTGCTTTTGCAGGTAATCTGCTTGACATTGTCGGATTCTTTTTGCAAAATTGAAAAAGCTTCTTGTATGCTGCTGTCTAGACTATCCAGTCATGCACCTGATGTTATAGGTGAGAATGCAGATGCTATATTGAATGCGCTACTTCTGAATATTTTGCACGCTCACTCATGGGTTTGTAGAGATGTCTGCAAAAAAAAAAAAGATGATTAGCTGATGTTTTTTTCTACAGGTGAGATATGTAGTTGTATCCGCATTCAATGACAATGTTTTATGCCGGCTGGTATGATTGTGCAACATGTTGCTTTGGGCATCAAAGTGGTTTCATTTGATCATTCTGATATAGTGAGAAAGGTAAATAAGCCATTTGTGTCTCTCTCTGAGGTTTAAGTCCTTTGTTAAAGGGCTTTTTTGCATATGTTGCTCGATGGCTTGGGTATGAGCCAGATGAAACATGCCCAATCACTGAAACAAAGAATCAGACGACCTATATGCCGTTGCTCTTGCCGTTGCTTCCACTTGGAATTGGAGATGACTCGCTAGAGATTTCTACCACGACTTTGGCAATGGTTTATCATGTAGGTGAAGTTTACAAGCACTGGAATGCTCATGATTCGGTGCATGAGAAGATAACTTCTACTGTGTCATGTATGTAATAACGTTGAACTTACAGACCTAGAGGCATGATTCTAGCATGTACATCCTGGCAGCTGGTGTGGTTCTGGCATTCATGTCACAAGAAATTCAATGAAAACCACATGGCACCACAAGAGAGAGCTACCTTCTGTGCTCCTCTTGAACGATCTGAGCAGCTGACTTAACTGGTGCCCAAAGAAACTTTGTCTTTTCATCGCAATGGGTCTTCTGTGTGGACAATGATGATCCACTACCAACCTTATATTCCAGTGCCCACTGACGACTTTGCAATTGGTGACGATCAGAGCTCTGGATGGTTGACAATATGAGCATGAGCATCGCAAAGAAAAGAAAGAAAAAAATATTCAAAATGTGAGCATACTTGTTTGGAAGATTGGGATTGTAGATTTCATGCATTATAAAATGGACAATTGCAAGTGATAGAAACTTTTCCTGGTAGAAACTGGAATTTTGATGTAAAAGGATATGCTCACGGCAACATAAAGCAGCCTGTCTGGATCGGATTTGTTCTTCTTTTTTACTCTACTTTCTTACAGACAAAGTCATGATCCGTTTTTAAAAAGACATTTTTGAAGGAATCAGACAGCATTAAATAAACTGTTGTGTATGTATGTGTCTATAGACACACCTTTGAAGCCATGAGTTTGGTTTGATTCGGTACATGATATTTGTACATTAACTCAGGGCATAGAAATGATTTCCAATCACATGTGTGTGTTTGATTTTTTTAGTGTTTTGCTCTTTCTCGTAAAGATTTTGGGTCAAAAACAAAATGTCTATATGTCGTTCCCGATCACGATCATAAAAACGCTTAAAACATTCAAAAGGAAACGTGCAGGCAGAAAACAGTTCAGAAGAGTGACCTGCACATACAAGAATCTCTCTTCCATTGTGCTATTACTATGTTTGCTTGAATACAAAACAGAAAAAAAAAACTCTTACCGATAAGAGACAGCATCGTTGCACAATGATCTAAACAAAACTAACACCTACCAATGCTATTCTACTTTGCTGAAATCTACTAGCCTATTATACAAATTGAAATACCCAGCTGGAAATGGGCTGCAAGAGAAAGCGGAAAACTGTGGATGCCATTTTAGAACGTGATTCAATTGTAGCAAATGCTACTCAAAGTCAAGAACTCGTACCTTTTACCATGTGGTGTTTGGAAACTAATGTAGGCAAAAATAATGGGCCTAGGGATTTTATGTCTCACAAGTTGATGCTCCCAATCCAAGTGTGGGTGGCACTATTTACTTGGATACCTAGTGTGGCTCATCGGAACCTCACTCTAGCCACATAGCTAGAGCACGTAAAAACAGAAAGTGGGGAGACTTGCAGAATATGTGAGACCAGACATGTTATATCAACTGGCAATTTCTGTCACATGATTTCCTATAATCCTGCAACTACTGCTTGTAGGGCAGTGAGACGAAAGAAATACATAGGTTTAATGTCGGAGAATGAAAATGGAAAATGTGAGCAACATTATCTTGGTAAGATGGAAAAACAATGCATACATTGTAAGGCCCTTTTTTTTTTTAATGATGGAAAGTGTTTTCAACTATTGTTGTGATGGGAGAATAGCAAATAAAAATTCACATCCTTTTCCTCAATTTATCCAGAAACTGCTGGAAGAAACACCATGGCAAGAAAATTTTAAATATTTAATACAAAATTATAATAGTGCATTAGCATTTGCATCAAAGGGTGCAAACATCAAAGAGATTGCAGAAGGTGGCTCTTATTATTTTAAAATACATGAACAAATTTATCATAATATTGGAAGTTTCAGACCAAACAATGAAAAAGATGCAATTTATTCACAATTGTATATTTTAGATACTGCTCGAGCAACAGAAATAAGAATGAGAAACAAATACAATTCTAAATGTGATGAGCAACCAATGGGTGATCTTGATACATTATTAAGAGAAATAAATCCCTATGCTAATGCATTTAAAATGTTGTGGGAAATAGAAATGAAGTGTTAAATTCAACAAATATTCAAGGAGATATAAGTGATATTGTAATGTATATAAAAGATGATCAAACAGCTGATCCAAGACAATATAATGCACCATGTTTAAATGAAGTTGCAGCTGTATTCACAAATATGTTTGGAGAACCTCCTTTCAAAAGAAGTATTGCTATATATCCTAAAAAATATATTATACAAGAAATTTCTATTCGTCTTGTGATCCAATGTTATATCTGATTCTTTTTCCATATGGTGAGAATGGATGGTCTTTTGATATTACATATGTTAACAAAGGACAAAGTATAAAACAAAAAAAAGTTTAAAATGGTGACCTTTGTGGCCCAAACTTATGTTTCTATGCTCCCTGCCACCACAAGCCATTCTAAGGAAGCTCCTGAATCTAGTGTCAGGCAATGCAACTGATGTTAGATCTCTTCCTCTTGCAAGGATATATGTCTGTCTAGGTATTCGCAAAGGTGATGAATCCAATTCTATTCTTCTTCCACATTTTGTCTTGGGTGATTCATTTATCTGATTTCATTGTTTAAGAGTGAAGTGGCAAGAGACTGACATCTTTATGAAATATCTGCTTGTGTCATTCTGACCTTGTATGCATTGTTTTGTAGTCAAGCAAAGCCACAAAGGTTACAACAGGCAGTACAATGTACTACTATTTAACTATTTATTAGAGCAAGAAAATATCATACTATACCTTACAGTTTCTCATTCCCTAGACATTACTCAGACGCTGCTCGTAAAATTCCAGAAGTTGTAACTTGACTACCATAAAACATGAAAGAAGCAGCAAAAAAGTACCATTCATGTTTTAAAGGTTTTTTTCCATTATTGAAAGATATCCAGAGGAGGTTAATACTTCAGAGCCTCACAAGCACCTCATAAATTTCCCTTAAAGAGATGATGTGCAGTTCTTTGGTTCTTTAAGAATACCTGCCAGTTTGAATCTGTCTTGAACATGTCTTCATTAGGTCCATTGGAGCAAAGGGTAAACATAAATGCAGAGTTTTCATAAATAGCGTTTCCTTCCAAAATACAGAAGCGACAGGGATGAATTAGAATAGTGGAGGCATGAGAATACATAGGGTATCATCTTGTATAAGGTACAATTCAGTAGAATACTTTTTTCTTTTTTAATTACAGAAGTTTTGAAACTTTTACAGAATAGTCTGGATGTGGCCTAAAGAAGAAAGATTGTATGAAGGAAAGTTTGTATGAAATTGTAAATGTTTATCTTCACTTTCTCGAGCACATCACGATTTTGCTTTAGGAAACCATCAGCCATCGAGTTGTGACCGCGTTTATGTACATGTTGAGAATGTCTATGATTTCAGCACTTCCAGAGACTCCCTTTTGTAATCCAGCTCATCCATGAGCAACGTGTTTCCTGTGGCTTTCTGGAAGTTCTTTGCTGGCTGATCAGGTCCTGGATAAGCTTGATGACCTTTCACCTGGCCTGAGAATGGGAAAACATCACAAAACTATGTAGGACAATGCATATGGCTTTTACCTTCAAGGCTTTGTTGTAGGCAGTGTTGGGGAAGTTGATGGGAAACCCTGAATGCTTTGGTTGACAATGTAGTACAAGGAGAAAAACTCATCCACATCGAGTCTTTCCTATATAAAATGTAGAGGACAGTTAGATATGTGAACTGTCATATCAGAAAAAACCAGTATCAACGAGAAAAATAAGACAAAGAGGAAGTAAACGTCACTTACCCTTCTCATCTCGGTAAGAAGAACAATCTTATGCTGCGTAGGCCACCTTGCAAGGCATGCTGTTGTAGGGGCACATACTGCTTAAGAGCTTTGGGATTGTTCACAGTGGACTCAGTAAGCTTCTGGAGCTTCAAGTAGCTCTCCAGTTAATCCCGCAAACAGATTTCGTCCAATGGCTCTTTATCCATCCTGTCACAAAGCTGTCTTTGGAGAGCACGAATTTGCATGCCTCTGGTGTGGCAACCAGGACGGTGGGCTGCTAGAACAGAAACGCCTTGTAAAACCCACTCAATTATACCTGAAACCAAGAAGTGACCCATGAAAGAGTATGGTAATCCAGACATGAAGGCTCTGAGAGAAGCAGCCATGTTGATAAAGACGGGCCATCCAAGCGGACCTGGTGGAAGTGGAGGCTGTCCCGGCTTGAGCACCGGCTCATAGTACCACTTGTTTAAAAATCTCGAGAATGTCGGCAAAGCAGTCACTGCCATGTTGCTTTCCAGTGAACAACTTGGAGGAGGAAGAACCCCATAATGGTACAGCGTTGGCACTCAACTATGGCGTCTGATTAATTGAGCGGCCAGTCACGTTCATATCAGTGGCTCTAGTGATGATAACTCCCGAGCACCACTGCTGTATTGGCAGTGCACTCCTTGTTGGGAAATTTCAAGTAAATACTGGAAATTTTGGTTGGCTCCAAAACTGTAAAAAGATAATAAAACACAAAATTTTAGGATTGTATCCCATCCAGGTCACTGCAAGAACATAGCATCCGAGACTGAGTCCAAAGTCGGGTCTGAGATCTAGTCCAAGTACTAATAAAGCTCTATTTCGTTAAAGTGGGATTTATTCAGTAAAATGGGACTAGGTACAAATTTTCAAGTATTTGAAAATGACGTGAAATTATATGTTTTTTGTCCAGGGGCTAGACATATCTGGGGCATGGTGACTAGCGCGGTGACCTTATGTCCAGACTGAGTCCATCTAGTTGTATAATAAATCTCATTGTCAAGGTGAACAAGCCGAATCTGAAGCTAAAGAAGAGCGATGGCATGCGCGCACACACTATTTGTTTGTTCATTGAGCGTGTGGTGAGCTTTCCAAGATGAACATCATTCCTATTAGCCAGACATATAACTTAATGGTGAGAACATTTAGATATTATTCAATGTTATCTTTTTCTAACGAATCTAATTGTGAAGGTGTAGCAAGAGGCATTGCTAGTCTGGAGAAGTCATTTAACTCATTTGACCCTTAGTGTATTTTCATGAAACTAAATAACATTCATATTATTAAGGAATTTCTCTAGTACCTTTTTTTTATGACATAGAGGCTTGCATTTCTTTCAAAGGTGATTTAGTAAAAGGCCTGAGGGCACATGCCATTCTATTTCTCAGACCGGTATTAAGATATACTAGTGCAAAGGGAAAAAGGTATTTGGTGATCAAGTAAATGGCATGAGGGCACACGCCATTATAAGCCTAAGCGCTAGTGGACACCTCCTTTTTGGTACTCTCAGCGGTACTATCATCCTTCTCCGGGTCAGTTGTTTTGCTTTGGATTGTTGTCTCTGACGTTACTGGGGCGTTCTCGATAGTTGTTAATGTTGCCGTTTGTTCAGAAAAATGATCACCTGGAGTATAGTACGGGGAGTTTGGAAGACTTATATATTCTACATCTTCACCTATCTCCTTCTCCGTCTCCTTTTCTGCCTCACTTACAGATTTTGTGCTTGCCATGAGAACGCTCTTCACCCCAAAATATGGAGTTCGTTGTGTTATAAAAGGAAACCAACACACACGCTGCAAGGGAATGATGGTACATAAAGCACGTAAGCCCACAATATGGGTTTATGTGCCATTAATATGGGCCACACGCCATATTATTAGATTTATGCACGTGTGATTGGTAAATGCATATGTCACATCATCTTTGTTTTACCTCACACACTATATCAAGCCTCCTCTGATTCAGATTCGGATTGTTCACCTTGAAATAAAATACATTAGAAACTTTGTAAAGGAATATTAATGAATCTCACCTTGAACCCGAGTTATGAATGCTCTTGCTGCATCTCTTGCATGGTCTGGCAAGGTGATGGTGGCACTCTGCTTCCGCATCCAACCATGCACAACATTATCCACCGATATGCTCATGCTGGGATCCCTTGGATTCAGCACCCATCTCTTTTCTAGGCAATCCTTCGTATATCCGGAACTTGGCTTGAACCACTCCACAGTTACATTGAAGGAGTTAGTTTCCGCGTCCTCCTCTGCATCAGTGATGCAGCGCCCCACCCATATCATTTGTTTTTTATTACTGGGTCTGACAAGCACGACCATTCCTTTGCAGACCTGTACTGGATTGAATGCTGAATCCGGCTTCTTGTTCCTCGGCCCACAATAGTGATCCTCAACATCGTTATCTGTCACTGCATTTCCAGAGGACATTGTTCCGCTACTATCTGGTGCTCTGGGTTCTGGCCAAAAGGACTCTTCCAATTCTTCATATACAACCGGCCCATTTTGGATAGCAGATATAATCTTCTCCCAGTATTCGAGCAAAGGCTTGCACCTCTGAAAATAGGATTCTCCACCAAACACCAACCCCCTCTTCCAGAAGGCAATATGCTGTCTAATCCCGGCCACTATACTTTCCTGGTCTTTGAGTCCATCCGGGTGCATCGGCCGTGGGGAAGCCTGAGGAATCATAGGTTCCCCAGTTATGGGATCTCTCTTGAAGAGTTCAATGCCGTCCACTGGCAGCCACACTGTGTCCCATTCTCTCATCTTGTACCTCATCACTGGAGCACCGTCACACATGCTGAAATGAAACTGAAGAGGCTTGGAGTGGCCAATCAGCGTTTCGGATCCATCCCTGATGTAACCTCTTACAAACCCCTTAAAGTCTGGAACCTCTGTCAGAAGTGCAGCTTCAACAGTGCCTTTGATGCAATTTTGGAATTCATCGTAGAGTTGTGGGAGGGTGAGGACATTGGATCGCCGGAGGGACTCTGCCAGGTGACTGAACATGGCATCGACGTCTTCATGAGTGTGCCCAACCATGAGAAAGCCAAGTGTAACCATTTCAAATATGCCTTTGGCAACAAGCATCGCCAAGTACGCGAAGACGTACATGTTTTTGTTCTCACTGCCAGCATTGTCTGTTTGGAGCAGAAGATGGGGTGGAAGGCCACATCGGCCGCAAGAACTTCCTTGAGATTCTGCTTCGTTTGGATGAGGCTGTGCATTCACCGGGCGACCAGCCTCGTCGGAATGGCATGAGGCCTCACGTGATAACCCTACAATCTGACGGCCAACATATTCACTGGGATGGCATGGGGCCCCACGCGATACTGCAAGCCTTTGCTCCTCCTCCAGCTGAACCCTGTATGGGGTTCGATCGACAAGGGCCTTATGCAAGGGTTGGCCGTTCAGCTCAGTCTGCGCACTTTGCAGAGATCTTAAGTGTTTTGCTAGGGACGCAATCATCATGTTTGCACCCCCGCCACCCCATAGAGGTACAAAGAAGTTCCCATAGTTCTGGGCACCATGCCCATGAGCGATTATGCCAAACAGAGACACAGGCAGCTGCATGGATGAAGAGATTGCCTTGGGGGCAGGATTGAGTCGAGGTAAGCACGTCTTTTTCTGGTCCATTTTGTCGTGGATGATGCAGAGGTAAGAGTCAGGTCTCTCCATGGAGAGAATCCTGTTATGATAATATGCAGTCCTGCAGCTTCTCTGCTCGATGTTGTGGTCGAGCCGCCTTCTAACCAACGTCTCTCGCTCTTGAGCGCTGCAAGAATTCTTCGACAAAGCCATTTTGATAGCAGTGCACTCGTCACACTTTGAAAAGCTGGAGTACTTTCCTATACTCACATCTCTGAACCTGTTGCTCCACAATCTACTAAATCTAGATTGGCTCAGCTTCCTGTAGCCATTACTCTGGAGTTCCCGATTCACATCTTCCAATATGGCCCCCTTGGTATACATGGAAGGGAGAACTCGTTGGGTGTCTCGTGTTCCATCTTCCAAGAGGCGGGTTTTATGTGGTTGCTGCTCGCTACATGTCTCGACAAACCTCTTGAAGATTGCCTCTCCATATACAACATGACCCCTGGTTTTGTGCGTACCGTCGTTCCCATGGACTGCCTGTTGAACCCTTTGTTCCTCGAACTCAGTTTTGATTCTGTAGAATGTGCTTCGAGGGACTCCATAAATGATTCTCCATGCCTTCATGCAGACCAAACCCCTCTGGAAGACCATGCCCCCCACCTGATGTTCTGAAGCATCAACAGATGACCGTAATGCCTCATACACAAAATTGCGAGCTGCCTTCCAGGACAATGTCTTGTATCTTGCTCTCTCCTCTTCAATAGCATCCCAATCAGCATGTTGACAGCACCTCCTCTTGCAACAAGCAACTGTCGAGACCATTCGAACCTCCATCGCCATTTTCTGCCTTTTCGGTTCGTTGCTCAGATCCCTTTGGCTGCGCTTTAGGAAGGTGTACTTTCTTTTCCCATGAAGAGATGTTCTGTCATCAGTTGTAGTGGTGTTTGATTGTGAATCCTTCACATTCTCAAACACTAAGTGCCTCAATTTCCACCGCACAATGCTTCCAATAGTCAGACTGTTTTCTTCTGTGTCAACAACCTTTAAAATCGCAACTCCAATATCATCCCAGCCCAAATCTTGATTAGCAACCGCATCTCTTGGATCGACAACTGTGGCTAAGCCCTCAGCTACCACCTCCCCCTCGGGGTTGTTTAGAAACACTTTTGCCTGAATCCATGTAGCACGGTTCTTAAGATCCACGGAGGGAACATGCGTCGCACTTGCGCTGTCCCCAACATCTGCTTTCTTCTGAAGATTTTTTAAGGCAACAACAACATTTACCCCGACGACCATCTCTCCTCGTTCAATAGCGACCACATTCCCATCGAAGACAGTCTCTACTGATACAGCAGCATTGCCTTCCCCAAGCCTTTCACAGTGTATAATAAAGTTTTGATCCATAGACACAAGGGTCCCTTTTGCAACTCTCTTCCCACCATTCAAAATGTAAACCTTTTCCCCAACCCTGAAGGCCATTCTGAAAGTGCAGAAAAGAAGTTAAGACCATACAAAAAATGATTGGAGAATGGCCTAAATCATAACATACCAAACAACCTCAATAGCATGAGGCCACATGCCATTATTCAAACATGCTATTGACACCCACGTGAAATTTCGCATTCACAAAATTGGCATGAGCCCTCATGCCATTAGTGGTACCACTAATGGCATGAGGCCTCACGCTATCTTTGGCCCCTGCTAGCCTGTTGCTATATTCCTTTTGCCTTGCTGCAACTGTATATATTTTTGTGTGCGTGACTAGTCACCCATACAAAATTATATACAATTGCAGCAAGGCAAAAGGAATATGGCAATAGGCTAGCAGGGGCCAAAGATGGCATGAGGCCTCATGCCATCTTGATATACACACAGCTGCAGGCAAGTAAAAACATACATGACAATACGCTAGCCATGAAATTGCAAGGGCCCAAGATGGCATGTGGCCTCATGCCATTTCTAAATGTGGTCCTAAGCCATTCCATGGTGAACATACCAGGAAGCACAAGTGCCGAATATCAAGAGGAAGCGGTAGCCACACCAAAGACAGTGCCGCTCGCAACACCGCAACTACTCGTAGCGCCGCTCGCAACACCGCAACTGCTCGTAGCGCCGCTCGCACAAACTGCCACTCGCATAAACTGCCGCTCGCAATGGCGCTCGCAATGCCGCAACCGCTCGTAAACGCATAAACCACAGCCCACAACGCCGCTTACACAAGCAGCGCTCACTGCGCTCAGCGGAACCAAGAACACGGCGCACAAAAATGATAGACCTAGGAATGAGTTCGAGAATTCAAAAATAACACACGCTTGAACGTCACATCAAATCCTCTGACAAACCAGATCTTATGATTCCTCTGACAAATTTCAAACTGAGTAGCTTCTAGACTTTGCTGTCGGAGGTTGAACTTTGTCACATCATGTCCTTGCCTCGATCCAGCTGTGCCATGTCAGTGATTCGAACTTTGCCATGCCATGTCAGCGATCCGCGCCAAGATTATTCGCCGTGTAAAGGAATAATTACGCTGTGTGTGTACGTCCATTTATGGCAATATAAGGCCACACGACATTCAAAGAATAATGCTCGACATAAGGCCACACGCCATTCAAAGAATAATGCTAGTCGAGCATTTTTTGGTGCATTTTTGGGTTCAAAATTGCATGAGCCCACACGCTATAAAGTTTACCTGTACCAAAAATAGAAACAGCTTTATTTACTTGGGAATTTAAGTGGTTGAGGCATTTTTAAACTTACAAACACATGCCCTACTTACATTCCTTTGGTTGCCTAAAATTCAAAAATATTATAAACCTTTCTTTTTGCATTTTCAATGTTTTCAATTATGGTTTTTGATTTTCGTAAGACCAGCCTAGTAATCTATTTGCATCCCGTCATGTTTATAGCTAGCTTTCGTTTGTCCCCTTCGCTAGCCTGAGATACATCTGCTCGGCATCTGCCTCTTACAGCATTTGCCCAGAAAGGGCATCTTTCTTCACGCAGCATTTGCCACATGTTTAGGGTTTAGGGTTTAGGGTTTAGCAATTCAGTAGCTTGATAAACATGCAAATACAGAACTTGATGCAAAATCCTTTGATATGTCACAATGCCCCTAGGACCATAAACACATTTCAATAGAGAGGGTCCTTTCATTTCATAACTCCTTATGTAGATCTTGGTGAAACCAGAGTTAGTGAAGTTAGTTTCTTGTGATCCCGCATCTGATTGTGATGTCCCTTTGCAGTTTCGATGGAAAGGTCAATGCACACCAAACTGTGAAATCTTGGAGCAAAATAACGGTCGGATCTATGGCAAATGCCCCTGAAACATTGTAAGGCTCGTGTGGTCTCATGTGGTGTCCGATTGAGATGCTTCTTTGCAGGGTCATCAAGAAAGACATTGTATACCATTCTGTAAAATCTAGTTGCGATCTAACGGTTGGATCTCCAGAAAACTCAAAAAA
>NW_003314468.1:26699-56476 GCF_000143415.4 Selaginella moellendorffii | reverse complement strand
ACTAAGAAAAGACCAAAGTGACGTTGCTGTTTTGGAAAGATTCGCGCATTTAGCTTATTAATTTAAAAAAATTACAACTGTATTAACGTCTTGATCGTCTTGTCCTGGAGTAGATTTCTAGGATCCTAAAAACTCGACCCTATAGCAGGAGATGTCACGCCTACTGATCAGTACGTAAGCATTTGCAAAAGAAAACTTACAATGTGCTTGTGACAAAGTTCGTGAGTTAGAGGGGGAGGAAAAGCTCGACGGTTTTGTGGGCCTCCCTTTGCCTTGTTCCAAGTAGCATTCTCTAAAGTTCTATTTTCGAAGTTCTGTTCCTTGTCAAAATCCATTTCTACAATATTATTGCGACAGTGTTCCTGGAGTCGTTTGCATCAAAGCGACAGGATGGGAAAATCCAGCAAGATGGAGAGCCAAATGGCACTCACGACTAAGCCATCAACTCGGCTTAGGGCTGATTGAGGGTGTCCCTGGCTAACTTGTGGTAACCTTGAGCACGAAGAATCTACAAAGACCAACGAGACAATGATAATGATCTTCACATGGCAAACTGTCCTGTTTCGTTTTAGTAATATATCACAAAGAATATTTATGCTTCTTGATGGGCACCACAAGACTATAAACAGTATATAGACAGAGATAAATTTATCATCACGTTTCAAAGGCAAAAGTTTGCAACATTGACAAAAGTACTTGGAATCCAAAGCATCTAGGTTTTAGATATTTATTACTTTTATTGTAGTTTGTATATCAAGTCTTTGTTTCCCTGATTGTCTCTTTTCAGAAATTGAGATTAAAAAATATAAAGACAATAGATAGCTGTTATTTTCAAGTAGGTCATGTATTTAGAAAGATGTTTTAGCTTGAGGCATCTTTGGCTCAATTTAGATATTAGAAACCAAAGATGTTATCTGCAGCTTCCACAGCCTTCTTTTTGGCGTCTGGGTTCATCTTGTCAATGAGCTCCTTGCGCGGCTTAAACTTACGGAAGGTGAACTCTGCAAATAGAACAAAAGGAGCGTGCAGTCTTCAGTGGTTTACATTAGACACCTCACCTCCAATGATGCCATTGGAATCCTCCTGATGGAACACAATACGGTTGCTATCAGACCAAACAAAGAGTTTGATGCGGTACACCTGTACTCATAAGCATGAGCTGTGACTGAAATACAAAAGGCAGCCTGGGCACAAACCTTGAAGTACGGGTTTTGCATATCAGGGTACCTTAAGACCCCGATGTCAATTATGGTCTTCTCGTGGTGCTCATGCTTGGCAAAGAAATTTTCAAAGCTGGTAATGGTCACCCCTGACTAAGCAACAATTTCCCCAACAACTTTAATGTCGATCTTGGTTGATTTCAGGACGTCCTCATCTGCGATGAGATTCACAAACCAGACCTGAACCTGTGACGAGAGAAGGCGGCAAAGGTTAATAGAGCTCTTCCATAATACATGACTCTTTTACCGCTTTCACAGTAGCTGGGTCCGGTGACCTGTCAATCTTGAAATCGCTAGAGCTTTTGTTGAGAAACTGGTCAGCTCTGCTAACTCCATCGCCCATTGGCTCAACCAGGGGATTTTGCATGAACGTGGAGTTGACCTTCTCCCAAGTTCGCTCTTTCGGTGGCACTTTGGCTAGAAGGTCTGTGGTTCCCGAGATGCAAACTTTGAGAACCTCATCCATCTTCTTCACTGTTTCTGCATTCAATGTCCCAAACGATGGTGCCAGGTTGGTGTGGAGGTAATCCTCAGAACTCTTGGAACGCACATCAATCTGGAGCATTCCACAAGGAGTTAAGCACTGCTTTGGGCAAGACAGGTTCCACTTTACCTTGCTGAAATCAAAATTCGCCTCAATGTCACCAAGGCTCCCTGCATTGTCGCCATGGTTGCCATTGCAATTCACCTTCAGAAGAGGTATGTACACCAGAAGAAGACTAATGGGGTAAATGGGTTAGTTTAGTGCACAAAACATGTTTATCCCAAAATGAAGTATAGCTTGACTCATCGTGCATGACTTTGTCATACATATACCTCCAAAACTGCAGGTTAAAAAACAAAAGGTGATTAGGTGGATTGAGCGTTCTGAAAGATTAGTTTAGTGCAGAAAACGAGTTAAACGCATTTACACCGAACAGAAAACGCCATGCAGTAGTCCCAATATCAAGAAAATCAGGTATCATATTCTTTACGCATATGCTTTTAGGGCATGATAAACTGCCGTACATTGCTCTGGGTAGAGTGCTTGTGGAAAACCACAGGTCCACTAAGTCAACTTTCACAACTTTAAAAACCCTTTGGAGAATTGATGGTGAAGGAAATGGGCCGTGAACGTCAACAGGGTGAAATCACACTGTTAGGGGAGAGTAGCAAAATCTTGTTTGCACTTGTCTGAGATTGCCAAGGCAGGATAGGGAGGTGTTGCATGCATCTGTTTTATTGATGCCACCACCCAAGCATACCAATAGCAACGTCCTGATGAAAGCCATCGAGAATGTTAGAAACCCCTCGCCAAAGTTTAGCAGTGGCGCTGGTAGCAGTGGTAGTGGTGGTGACTAAGCAGCAGCAATCGTGGTGGAGCAACTACATTTGTTGCACGCTGAGAATCAGCTAGTGATTTTTGGACAGAGAGAATTTATGCCAAGCTATCAAGAACAAGAGTAGGATTGTTTTGTGTCACTGCTCAAGAACCACATGATGGAGCCTGGGAGTATGATTCTATTTTTTACACCTTAACCTAACTGGTTAAAGGGGTGATTATTTGATTGTAAAGTCCTTTTTTTATCCTATTATCCTAACTTGGTGCTTAACAATTTTCCCCTCGCCAAGAAATAATTGCAATCATCTTTAAGTCACCTTCCTGTCACTATAGTCTTTTTCTTAGGGTTTATTATCTTCCTTTAGATCCACCATGTTAAATATTCTTTCAAAATATTTCTGCCCACGAAAATTAAACAATAATATTACAATCCTACCCTAAACCCAACTGATTAAAGGGGTGTGTAATGGCAGCCAATGAAACACTTCCAATAACTGAAGACTGTGTTGACTAAAAATTGACTTTTAGCGAAGTTTTACGGTCAAACTATTTGCTTAATTAGACTCACGCTTCTGAATTGTACAGTTCAAGAAGAAATCCTTCCTACCTTCGTAGAAACGATCAGCTTTGCAAGATGGCACGGCCCAAGTTGGATGCCAGCGCCAATCTCAGGCGATCCACAGCGCCAGGCTCTGCGGTGCCTAGGATGTCGTTCTCTAGGCGGTCCCTGGCGAGGAAGAGTTCCTGGAGGCAGCAGAGTAGAGTGTTTGTTTCGGACTCGCTAACCAGCACTTGCTCCGGCCATTCCAGCAGCTCCATCTGATCGATCCGAAGTTTAGAGTGTAAACGAGATGTGAGAACAGCTCCATACCGATTCTTGGAGCAAGGACAGCCAGAATTTACGTGGAAAGGTTCCAGATTTTAGAAGCTGCAAGCCGGGGTTTTAGTGAGCAAGAAGAAGTTCCGAACGGATTGGTAACCTGGAGAAGAGAAGTCACCGCTGCTCTGCCTCGCGCAGCGAGGTTTTCGGTGTAGGAAGCCTCCCTACGACGCAGATCTCTGATGTTTTGCAGCGCTGCCTTGAAGCTTTTGTACCTGCGTGAAGTTAGAAGTCACCTCGAGATTATCCAGATTATCAGCTTCACCAGACGTTATTGTGTTCAAAAGCTATCTGCAAGATCAGAAAGCCTCTGCTCGTCTCGGGCCAATTAAGCCACATTATCCCTTGGCCCTTCTTTCCATGTTTTAAAACTATGAACACCAACAGCCTGGAAGACATAAAACACAGGTGACAACCCCAAGCCTGGAAAGGAAGAGGATACTAAACCCTGGCGATGGCTGTGCTCACGGTATCAAGTTCATAGAGGCGGCATATCTCTAGTGCCTGTTGCACAAAATTCACATTGAGATTCAAGAAATCGTCACACCAAGACCAACATTCAATGCCAGTTTCTGATTGGAACAACTCTGCTTCATTAGGAGAGCTTCAATCCCAGGCCTTGCTTTGGGCAAGCCGCGAGGTAAACAGGTGCTAGCTGAGATAATTGTTAGACAGACATCAAGAACAAAGAAATCAAAGGTTAAGCTGTGCGAAGACAGTACTTGAGAATAAACCAAACGATGGAGTTCTTTCAAAGCCGCCTAGAGTTTTCCTGTCTTCTTCAAGAAGATATCGAACGTCCTCCCCTTTAACATGCGCCATCATCCTGATAGAAAATTTATGTAAATATTCGACATGAGAAGTTCTTACCAGGCATTGAAAACCTTCCAACACTTCGCCAAGAGTATCTGTATAGTACTAGATTAAACTCCACTGTGACGGGGAAGAGCATTTACCTCGGTGTCGTTGCTGATAACTGCAGATAAAAGTTCTTGAAGGTCTTCGTCCCCAGAACTTTTCAATCCTTTGCACTTGGAAGCTATGCTACGCATTCCATCTAAGACCTGCACCCGATAATTGCAAGTGAACTTAGCACACTACACAGTTCATACACACCAAAGAAAAAGGCCACCAGCAGCTCCATCCAGTGAAACGTAGAGAGCTGTAGAACATCAACGTTTCCCAATAGCACCTGTATTAGCTTCTTAAGACCAAGAAGCGTCCCACGGTGGTTGCATTCCGCCCAAAACACACTATTTTCAAGCTTGGAAACCTGACTTCGCCATTTTCCCCTTGCCTGCATGTAATAAAATCTGAGAAACTAAAAACTTTGCTGCAACCACATCAAACCTTAGAAAAGTCAGGCTTAAAACCTATAGCAACACCAGGACTTCCATCAGGGAGCCTCGGGCACAGCCGCGGCATTTGCATAATGAGCAGTGTAGCTGCTTCTACGAGGCCATTTTCAGTCTGCCAAGACATAAAAAAGCATCCGGAAGTTAACGCAAGTCCAACAAAACAGCATGGAGAAAGAAACCTGCCGGTCATCAAGTTGATCCAATCGATACGATCCATGCATCCGCAAGAACGCTATCTGGAAGATTAAGATTACCAATTGAACTTACACGGACAGTCCAACAACGTCAAGCCATCCGACTGACAAGGCCGAAACTGCAAGTGCACGTTAAAGAATGATACACAAAGAGAAAACAAAAAGCTGCAAGACTTCGAACTTACTTGAATCTCGGAAAGCTTCTGCTGGAACGACACTACCTTGGAATGTAAAGTGTCTTCATCACTCAAGAGGACTCCTGTCATACTCCTGCAAAGCTCACAGGCAAATGAATCATAAGTCAAGAAAAAACTCACTGCTTCTTACCGCCAGCCAATCTACAAGACTCTCCGGAAGCCACCATGTCGCGCTTCTGTCCACATAGAAAACTTCTATGAGCTCCCACACAGCCTTAAGCATCGAGGACTTCTCCTCCTGCAAGAAAAAAAACAATCAAATAAATCTTTCACATCATCCTCTCACGCATGATACAATGGCTAACCTTGCCTTGGGTGGGCTGGTCGAGAACGCTGCGAATGCTCTTGTTATATTCTAAAACATGCTCCCACCTGCGATCACAACTAGCGTTTCTAGAGAAAAAATGAAGAATTTTTCATACCAGGCGCCTGGGTTGTAGCCCAATTGCCGCTGGTTCTGGAGAAGAGCAAAAGCCGGGAGAGAATCATACGCCAGTCGCCGCCTCTCGCATCCCATCCTTCTCCCAGATGAATCTCCGTGACTCTTCCACCGCCTCCCACAGCATTCTCGCTATAAGAGAGCTGGAGCTGGTTCCCATTGCTCCACGACACCCACAATCGCCCTGGATCCCTCAATCCGCCCGGCACGCTATAGATTACCACGGCCGAGGAGCTGGAGGATCCATCGCCACCGGCATTTCGCTCCCCGTTCCAGCTCCTCGAGGGGCCCGATCCCCGATATCGCGCGCCCAAAGCTAAAATCCTTAAGCGCTGGATCAAATCCCAGCCGTTGAAATTAGGGTTCTTGGGCGTGTGGTCTGGTGAAAGATGGAGTACAATGTAGTGCTGCCGTCTTCGCGATCAATATCTACATTCTGAACAGGCTGGTTTCTCATTGTCTTCGAATGTTACTCTCATGGGAAGCCTTTTTTTCTACATTTTGCCTTTCACAATCTTCTTCTAGGAGAAGTAATCTTCCATCTCTTTGTTCTTGTTCTTAGAACACTTGATCGACCGAGCTCCTCCTAGAGTTTCTTAAGTTCTTTCTATTCCTCCATGATCTCAAAAATTTTCTTTGTTCTTGGTGATTTCCAGGACTGTGACACAAAGGGTAAAGAACGCTCTCTTGTGGGTGGTGATACTCCTCACAGTCTTCTGCCTCCTCTTGGGAATTCTCTATGGTAAGAAGCTCTTTTCCATCTTTTGTTCTTAAACCCTTCTTCTACGTGATTGCTTGAAGCTGTGATCGGCTATGCCAATTTCACCGTGAGACGTCTTTCATCCACGACGCTGGCGTTCACCAATGATTTTAGCTTGTTCAATGCAAAGGCTCCATGCTTGTTTTCGACTGGTTTCTCATTGCCTTTTAATGTTACTCTCATGGTAAGCCTTTTCTTCTACATTTTCCCTTTCTTCATTCATCTGGCAATATTGTGTGACAGTGTGTAGCTTATACGTCTGGATCTCTGGTTAAAACTACGTGGTCTGTGCGTGCACCCTTCCCAACTTACGTGATCGCATTAAACACAATAATAGGATCAATACTCTTCATGGTAATGTTGTTTTATGTTTTATTTTTTAGAAGATATGATTGTAACACATGTGATCATATGATGAGATTTGGATATATTGTCACTGTGGATCCTTGGAACCTTGGGGGATAAATAAGGTGGATGACTAATTGCCTCATATGGAACCTTGGGGAATAAATAGGGTGGATGACTAGTTGCCTCACATGGAATAACTAGTCTACACCATAGAAGGATTGGTAGATTCAATGTAGAAATGAAGGTGTTAGTTTCCCTTGGCTCAGTAGGGGTTGTTAATCAATAGTCAATGAGGATATTAACATTTTTGAAAGGGGGGTGAGTATAACACATGTGATCATGGGATGAGATTTAGATATACTGTCACTATGGATCCTTGGAATCTTGGGGGATAAATAGGGATAAAATAGCCACTAAATCAAATAATTGCTTCTTTTCCAATTGGCTTAAGGGGAGAGAAGTAAAGTGTGTTGCAGTGATTTCCTTTTTAGATGATGTTCAAGTTCTGAACAAGGCATTCCCACAGCAAGAGAAAGTACCATTCTAGTTTACCATTTAAGTTTTGTGTTGATTCTACTGTTGGTTTTCTCTCAGGCAGACACAATGGTTCTCTTCTACCTAGCCAAGCTTGTTTTTGGCATTTTCGGGTAAGAAAGTCCTTGAGAAAAAGATTCAATCTTATTATTTCTCTTGTTGCAATTTGGCTTTGTCTTTAATTTGGCTTCTCCACATCATTTTTTTCATGCTTGTTAATCCTCCAACTCCTTCGTTTCTGAACAAGTTTTTATTCAGCTTGACAATGCCGGGAATTGTTTCCTTCCTTTCAGGCTTGCTAGGAACTATTGTGTTTGTAATTTTTTGCTACTACCTCGTCATGTCTGTCATATCTGGAGAGATGCATCTGGGAATGAAGCTTCTGTTTCTTTCCATTCATCCAATGAAACATGCATTTCCTTTTTAATGGATTTTCTAGAATGTAATGGTTTTTATTATGAAACTATAGGTGTTCTCAGCTGGACAAGAAAGTAAGAAAAGAAAAAAGGGAAGTTGCTGTTTTGGAAAGATTGGATACATTCTACAAAATGCATGGCCTGCGCATTTAGCTTACCAGATTTCAAACCCAAACAGCACCATGTTAGAGGAACACTAGGAACAATTAATCTAAAAATTTACAACTGTCTTAACATCTGGATCGTCTTGAACAAGCGAGAAATCTACTCCCGGAGTAGATCTCTAGGACCATAGCAGGAGATGTCACACCTGTGATGTGCTGCCGAAATAGCCTGAAACAACTGATCAGTACGTAGGCATTTGCCAAAGGAAACTTACAATATGCTCACGACAAAGTTCGTGAGTTACAGGAGGAAAAGCTCAACGGTTTGCCTTTGTTCCATCAGCACTGGCTGCACTGTGCCAAGTCGTTTGCAACAAAAACGCCCAGTAGCATTCTCTGAAGTTCTATTCTCGAAGTTTTGTTCCTTGTCAAAGTCAATTTAAATATTACCTTGTCTGAGAGACCTTGTTGCTCTACAATATTATTGCCACAGTGTTCCTGGGGTCATTTGCATCAAAGCAATAGGATGGGAAAATCCGGCACTAGATAGAGAGCCAAATGGCACTCACAGCCGAGCCATCAACTCGGCTTAGAGCTGATTGAGCGTGTCCCTGGCTAACTTGTGGTAACTTACCTTGAGCGCGAAGAATTTACAGAGACCAACAGGATAATGATAATGTCTCTTGTTTTGTTTTATTAATATATCACAAAGAATACTTATGCTTCTTGATGGGCACCACAAGACTATAAACAGTATATAGATAGATAGATAAACTTATCATCACCTTTCAATGTTCCAGTGGAAGGCAAAAATTTGCTACATTGACAAAAGTACTTCAAAGCATCTAGGTTTTAGATATTTATTACTTTTATTGTAGTTTGTGTTGTTTCCCTGAACGTTTTTTTTCAGAAATTGAGGTTAAAAAATATAAAGACTGTTATTTTCAAGTAAATGAAAGTCATGAGGGGATATGACTTGATTATTATTTAGAAATATGTTTTAGCTTGAAGCAGGGGGCATCTTGGCTCAATTGACACAGCCTGGATATTAGAAACCAAATATGTTATCTGCAGCTTCCACAGCCTTCTTTTTGGCGTCTGGGTTCATCTTGTCAATGACCTCCTTGCGTGGCTTAAACTTACGGAAGGTGAACTCTGCAAATAGAACAAAAGGACCGTGCAGTTTTCAGTGGTTTACATTAGACACCTCACCTCCAGTGATGCCATTGGAATCCTCCTGATGGAACAGAATACGGTTGCTATCAGACCAAGCAAAGAGTTTGATGCGGTACACCTGTACTCATAAGCATGAGCTGTGACTGAAATACAAAGGGCAGCCTGGGCACAAACCTTGAAGTACGTTTTGCATATTAGGGTACCTTAAGACCACGATGTCAACTATGGTCTTCTCGTGGTGCTCATGCTTGGCAGACTGAGCAAGAATTTCCCAAAGAACTTATGTCGATCTTGGTTGATTTCAGGACGTCCTCATCTGCAATCAGATTCACAAACCAGGTCTGAAGCTGTGACGAGAGAAGGCAGCAAAGGTTAATAGAGCTCTTCTATAATATATAACTTCTATTACTGCTTTCACAATAACTCCATAAAAAATGTGATCCTTTGTGAGTTTGTTGAGAAACTTGTCAGCTCTGTTAACCCCATCGCCCATTGGCTCAACCAAGGGATTTTGCATGAACATGGAGTTGACCTTCTCCCAAGTTCGCTCTTCTGGTGGCACTTTGGCGAGAAGAGTGGTGGTTCCCGAGATGCAAACCTTGAGAACCTCATCCATCTTCTTCACTGTTTCTGCATTCAATGCCCCAAACGATGGTGCCAGGTTGGTGTGGAGGTAATCCTCAGAACTCTTGGAACGCACATCACTCTGGAGCATTCCACAAGGAGTTAAGCACTGCTTTGGGCAAGACAGGTTCCACTTTACCTTGCTGAAATCAAAATTCGCCACAATGTCACCAATCTCCTTCAATGAACCAAAGGCTCCCTGCATTGTCGCCATGGTTGCCATTGCAATTCACTTTCAGAAGTGTACACTAGAAGAAGAATCACCCTCCTGTCACCTTTTTTTAGGATCTATTAGACTTTGCTTCTTCCTTTAGATCCACCATGTTAAATATTATTTCAGAGCCCCACTTGTTAGCCATAAAAAATTGAATTAAGCTCCAATATTAATGTTACAATCCTACCTTAAACCCAACTGAGTAAAGGGGTGTGTAATGCCATTTCTTTATTCTATTATCCTGACTTAATGCCTAACATAGTAGAAAACACCAAACCTCCTTTGGTGCAGTAGTTTAGCTTTTGACCCAATGCTGCCATGCAGACAATTGTTTCATATGCTTTTAAGGCATGATAAATTATTCAACTTAAAAAACAGCTTAAGCTTTAAAAACCCGACATTAGTGCTGGGTTTTGAGGGTGACTAACAAATCAATGTAGCCGTATATATGTATAGATTAATTGCTGAGTTCAAGTATGAAAATCAATGAAAAGCTAACACTTCCAATAACTGAAGACTCTGTTGACTAAAAGTTGACTTTTAGCGAAGTTCTACGGTCAAACTACTTGCTTAATTAGACTCACGCTTCTGAATTGTACAGTTCAAGAAGAAATCCTACCTTCGTAGAAACGATCAGCTTTGCAAGATGGCACGGCCCAAGTTGGATGCCAGCGCCAATCTCAGGCGATCCACAGCGCCAGGCTCTGCGGTGCCTAGGATGTCGTTCTCTAGGCGGTCCCTGGCGAGGAAGAGTTCCTGGAGGCAGCAGAGTAGAGTGTTTGTTTCGGACTCGCTAACCAGCACTTGCTCCGGCCATTCCAGCAGCTCCACCTGATCGATCGGAAGTTTAGAGTGTAAACGAGATGTGAGAACAGCTCCATACCGATTCTTGGAGCAAGGACAGCCAGAATTTACGTGGAAAGGTTCCAGATTTTAGAAGCTGCAAGCCGGGGTTTTACGAAAACCTCGCTGCACTTGGCAGAGCAGCGGTGACTTCTCTTCTCCAGGTTACCAATCCGTTCGGGTGTAGGAAGCCTCCCTACAACGCAGATCTCTGATGTTTTGCAGCGCTGCCTTAAAGCTTTTGTACCTGCGTGAAGTTGGAAGTGAGCTCCGGATAGTTTCGCAACTGTATAAAGTGAGTACCTTGCTAGGAACGACAGGCATTAAACACAATAATAGGATCACGGTAATGTCGTTTTATGTTTTGTTTTCTAGAACATGTGATTTCCTTCCTGCAGATGTTTGGAGGTGTTGGAATCGCAACATTACCACTGAACCTCATATTTGCGTTCAAGAATAGGCCCCAAGTGTGTTATTACTCGTGCTCAATACGTAAAGGTATGTGCTTCAATTCCTTTTACGTTTCTTGCAACTAATCTCTTCAAGGTGATGGCTTTGCAGGAGGCGACTGACTTAGCCAAGCGCTCCAACGAGCTAAAAATGGTGACTTTGGGTCTCTAACGCGAAGAAAGAGGTGGGAAGAAAGGACGAAAGCTTCAGAAAAATGTGAAGAAAGTCCAGCAGGTCAGCTCCACTGCGCACAGAAAAAAAAGAAAGCAAAACAAAAGTGGTGGACATGATCGTGTTGACAAATGCATATGTGTAGCTCGATTCAGGAGCTTGTCTTTTTGGAAGATGATGTTCAAGCTCTGAATGCAGGGAGAGAAGGTATCTCTAGTTTCCCATTTATGTTATTTCATTGCTGGAGTTTTTCTCAGGAAGACACATCCTGGGCTCTTACAGTTCTTTTCTACTTAGACAAGCTTGTTTTTGGCATTCTCATGTAAGAAATAGACTCCGAAGGCTTGACAAAGATATTCACTTCTTCTTTTATTTTTCTCGTTGCAGCTTGTCTTTGTCTATAATTTGGCCTCTCCCCTTCCGCCCTACGTTGAGGAAAGGGCAGACAAGCTTGATCTTGTCTCCTCTTGGTGGAGGGAACATCTTCCGTACAAGCCCTCCCGCCTTGTTGCCCTGCTGACGGGGACGGCCATCCAGCCAGCAGCCAGCAGCCCCTCGTGATTTCTTCTTGATCAGAATGAGCATTGATATCTCTTCCAGGCACCGAGGAGATCCTGAAAGCCTGCTCGCTGTATATTGTCTGGGCCCGACGACGACGTGAAAGCTTTCCTATCCGACTTCGACGTCTCGACGTCGTGTCCCCCCTCCTTCCTACATGGATGAGTTCTTCGATGTCACGAATGAGGCTGGGCGGTTTTCCACTTGCTTGGTTCCTTGGTGGCCGGGGAGGAGTACTTCGACGCGATGGCAATGCAGTTCCAGCGAATCTGGGATCAAGCAAAATATACTTCATTGGATGAATGGAAAGAAACAGAAGCCTCATTCCCAGATGCATCTCTCCAGATATGACAGACATGACGAGGTAGTAGCAAAAGATTCCGGTGGTTCCTAGCAAGCCTGGAAGGAAGGAAACAATTCAAATATAGAGATCGCATCGACAGCAAGTACCCCAAGCACTGTCGAGCTGAATAAAGGCTTGGTTCAGAAACGGAAAAGCTGGAGGATTGACTAGCATGAAAACAATGATGTATTTGTATAGACGCAGGACAGAAACACCCTCCATCTTCTACTCCACTGCAATATGAGTTATGGCGAGGCTTGGCTAGGATTGATCTTCAGAAGGCGTGGCCAGTGGAAGTGAACGCTCCTGCCTAGCATGGAAAGCTGTTATTGCGTTCTCCTGCAACGAGTTTGGCACCAGCCTTGAGATTGGGAGGTATTTGGCAGGCGAGGAGGGAGCGAGCACCGAGTACGAAGGGACCACCTTGCTGCGAGAGGAAGAAAATCAAAGTAGCCGTTGATTATGTAATAAATTTGACTAATATTGACTTTTGAAAAGGTCATGGTCAAGGTCAAACTATTTGCTTAATGTTTAAGCTCTATAATTCAACCATGTCACGTATTCATTTAGAAACTCATGCTTGAGCTAGACAAACCTCTGTTCTCAGCTGGACAAGAAACTAAGAAAAGACCAAAGTGAAGTTGCTGTTTTGGAGAGATTCGCGCATTTAGCTTATTAATTTAAAACATTTACAACTGTATCTTGATCGTCTTGTCCTAGATTTCTAGGATCCTAAAAACTCGACCCTATAGCAGGAGATGTCACGCCTACTGGTCAGTACGTAAGCATTTGCAAAAGAAAACTTACAATGTGCTCGTGACAAAGTTCGTGAGTTACAGGAGGAGGAAAAGCTCGACGGTTTTGTGGGCCTCCCTTTGCCTTGTTCCAAGTAGCATTCTCTAAAGTTCTATTTTCGAAGTTCTGTTCCTTGTCAAAATCCAATTAGATATTCCCTTGTCTGAGACACCTTGTTGCTCTACAATATTATTGCGACAGTGTTCCTGGGGTCGTTTGCATCAAAGCGACAGGATGGGAAAATCCAGCAAGATGGAGAGCCAAATGGCACTCACAGCCGCACGACTAAGCCATCAACTCGGCTTAGAGCTGATTGAGGGTGTCCCTGGCTCACTTGTGGTAACCTTGAGTGCAACGAATCTACAAAGACCAACGAGACAATGATAATGATCTTCACATGGCAAACTGTCCTGTTTCGTTTTATTAATATATCACAAAGAATACTTATGCTTCTTGATGGGCACCACAAGACTATAAACAGTATATAGATAGATAGATAAACTTATCATCACCTTTCAATGTTCCAGTGGAAGGCAAAAATTTGCTACATTGACAAAAGTACTAGGAATCCAAAGCATCTAGGTCACGAGGGGCTATGACTTGATTATTATTTAGAAAGGTGTTTTAGCTTGAAGTAGGGGACATCTTGGCTCAATTGACACAGTCTGGATATTAGAAACCAAAGATGTCATCTGCAGCTTCCACAGCCTTCTTTTTGGCATCTGGGTTTATCTTGTCAATGACCTCCTTGCACGGCTTAAACTTACGGAAGGTGAACTCTGCAAATAGAACAAAAGGAGCGTGTAGTCTTCAGTGGTTTACATTAGACACCTCACCTCCAATGATGCCATTGGAATCCTCCTGATGGAACACAATATGGTTGCTATCAGACCAAGCAAAGAGTTTGATGCGGTACACCTGTACTCATAAGCATGAGCTGTGACTGAAATACAAAGGGCAGCCTGGGCACAAACCTTGAAGTACGGGTTTTGCATATCAGGGTACCGATGTCAATTATGGTCTTCTCGTGGTGCTCATGCTTGGCAAAGAAATTTTCAAAGCTGGTAATGGTCGCCCCTGACTGAGCAACAATTTCCCCAACAACTTTAATGTCGATCTTGGTTGATTTCAGGACGTCCTCATCTGCAATGAGATTCACAAACCAGACCTGAACCTGTGACGAGAGAAGGCCGCAAAGGTTAATAGAGCTCTTCCATAATACATGACTCTATTACCGCTTTCACAGTAGCTGGGTCTGGTGACCCGTCAAACTTGAAATCGCAGCTTTTGTTGAGAAACTTGTCAGCTCTGCTAACCCCATCGCCCAAGGGATTTTGCATGAACATGGAGTTGACCTTCTCCCAAGTTCGCTCTTCTGGTGGCACTTTGGCGAGAAGAGTGGTAGTTCCCGAGATGCAAACCTTGAGAACCTCATCCATCTTCTTCACTGTTTCTGGATTCAATGTCCCAAACGATGGTGCCAGGTTGGTGTGGAGGTAATCCTCAGAACTCTTGGAACGCACATCAATCTGGAGCATTCCACAAGGAGTTAAACACTGCTTTGGGCAAGACAGGTTCCACTTTACCTTGCTGAAATCAAAATTCGCCACAATGTCACCAATCTCCTTCAATGAACCGAAGGCTCCCAGCATTGTCACCATGGTTGCCATTGCAATTCACCTTCAGAAGAGGTATGTACATACTCCATACTCATTTTTATAATGGGCTAAATGAGTTAGTTTAGTGCAGAAAACATGGTTAACAAAAATGAAAGTATAGCTTTACTCATCACTGCATGACTTCGTCATACATATACCTCCAAAAATGCATACCGGTTAAAAAACAAAAGCTGATTATGTGCATTGAGAGTTCTGAAAGATTAGTTTAGTGCAGAAAGCGATTTCGGTGCAGGAAACGCATTTACACCAAACAGAAAACGCCAAGCCTCCTTCGGTCCAGTAGTCTAGCTTGACCATGACTTTGAAAAAAATCAGATAATCGTTTCATATTCTTTACGCATATACTTTTAGGGCATGATAAACTGCTCTCCTCTCCTCGCGTAGACGACTTTGCCCCAGCCGGTCGCTGGAACCGCATCGCGTTGCAAAGGAACCAGTGCTTGTGGAAAACCACAGGTCCACTAAGTCAACACTAAGTCAACTTTCACATCGTCTCAGAGAGTTCATTCAACTTTAAGAAAGTTTAAGCTTTCAAAACCCTCGGAGAATTGATGGTGGCCGCGAACGTCGGAGAGTAGCAAAAGCTTGATTGGGCTTGTCCGAGATTGGGGAGCCCGACTTGTATCCATCCAAGGCAGGCGTGAGATGCTTTGGGTGCCCGAGACTAGGGAGGCGTTGCGGGCATCTGTTCCCAGCAGAGTACGAAGGGACGACGCTGCTGCAGTAGTGCTGGGTTTTGAGGGTGACTAACAAATCAACGTAGCCGTACATGTGTATCGATTAATTGCTGAGTTCAAGTATGAAAAACAATGAAAAGCTAACATTTTCAATGACAGAAGACTATGTTGACTAAATATTGACTTTTAGCGAAGTTCTTACATTGTACAGTTCAAGAAGAAATCCTACCTTCGTTTGACATCGAAGAAACGATCAGCTTTGCAAGTTGGCACGGCCCAAGTTGGATGCCAGCGCCAATCTCAGGCGATCCACAGCGCCAGGCTCTGCGGTGCTTAGGATGTCGTTCTCGCCGGTCCCTGGCGAGGAAGAGTTCCTGGAGGCAGCAGAGTAGAGTGTTTGTTTTGGACTCGCTAACCAGCACTTGCTCCGGCCATTCCAGCAGCTCCACCTGATGGATCGAAAGTTTAGAGTGTAAACGAGATGTGAGAACAGCTCCATACCGATTCTTGGAGCAAGGACAGCCAGAATTTACGTGGAAAGGTTCCAGATTTTAGAAGCTGCAAGCCGGGGTTTTAGCGAGCAAGAAGAAGTTCCGAACGGATTGGTAACCTGGAGAAGAGAAGTCACCGCTGCTCTGCCTCGCGCAGCGAGGTTTTCGGTGTAGGAAGCCTCCCTACGACGCAGATCTCTGATGTTTTGCAGCGCTGCCTTAAAGCTTTTGTACCTGTGTGAAGTTAGAAGTGAGCTCCGGATAGTTTCGCAACTGTATAAAGTGAGTACCTTGCTAGGAACGACAGGCCTTGATGCTTCGTTGCTCCCGAGCCAAGGATGTCACAGAGACCCTCAAAATGCTGGCACGGGAAAAGAGCGTTAAAAGTGTGCGTGTATCAAATAAAACGTAAGACTGCTACCTCGAGATTATCCAGACTATCAGCTTCACCAGACGTTATTGTGTTCAAAATCTGATCCGCAAGAGTAGAATGTAGTGCTGCTGGTGATCGTGGTGCTCCTCACGCTGCTCGTCTTCGCGATCAATATCTACATTCTCATCAGGTACCAGCATCCGGATGACTCGAGTCAGGCCTATCTTCCCAAGATCATCGTCGTGATTGAGCTCAGCATTGCCCAACTCTCGATCCTGATGCTCCCGGCGGACGCCGTGAATCGCCATTCCTGCGAGAAGAATCTCTACGTCGGGGTGTGTAAGCTCACTCTCCCGATGAAGCAGCTATGGTGGGTGGTTTACATCATCGACACTGTGCTCGTCTATCTCGTCATTCCCTTTCGCGATCTTCTTCTACGAGAGCGACCAGGAGAAGTAATCTTCCAGAACACTTGGTCGACCGAGCTCCCCCTAGAGTTTCTTAAGTTCTTTCTATTCCTCCATGATCTCAAAAGCTTTCTTTGTTCTTGGTGATTTCCAGGACTGTGACACAAAGGGTAAAGAACGCCCTCTTGTGGGTGGTGATACTCCTCACAGTCTTCTGCCTCCTCTTGGGAATTCTCTAAGGTAAGAAGCTCTTTTCTATCTTTCGTTTTTTTCTACGTGATTGCTTGAAGCTGTGATCAGCTATGCTGATTTCACCGTGAAACGTCCAGGACGTTGGCGTTCACCAATGATTTTAGCTCACTCAATGCAAAGGCTCCGTGCTTGTTTCTCATTGTCTTCAAATGTTACTCTCATGGTAAGCCTTTTCTTCTACATTTTCCCTTTCTTCATTTGTCTGGCAATGTTTTATAATAGTGTGCAGCTTATACGTCTGGATCTCTGGTTAAAACTACGTGGTCTGTGTGTGTTCCCGACGTACGTGATCGCATTATCAATACTCTTCACGGTAATGTCGTTTTGTTTTCTAGAACATGTGATTTCCTTCCTGCAGATGTTCGGAGGTGTTCGAATCGCAACATTACCACTGAGCCTCATATTTGCATTCAAGAATAGGCCCAAGTGTGTTATTACTCGTGCTGAATAGTATGTGCTTCAGTTCTTTTTACGTTTCTTGCAACTAATCTCTTCAAGGTGATGGCTTTGCAGGAGGCGACTGACTTAGCCAAGAGCTCCAACGTGCTAAAAAAGGTGACTTTGGGTCTCCAACGCGAAGAAAGAGGTGGGAAGAAAGGACGAAAGCTTCGGAAAAATGTGAAGAAAGTCCAGCAGGTCAGCTCCACTGCACACAGGAAAAAAAGAAAGCAAAACAAAAGTGGTGGACATGATCGTGTTGACAAATGCATATGTGTAGCTCGATTCAGGAGCTTGTCTTTTTGGAAGATGATGTTCAAGCTCTGAATGCAGGGAGAGAAGGTATCTCTAGTTTCCCATTTATGTTATTTCATTGCTGGAGTTTCTCTCAGGAAGACACATCCTGGGCTCTTACAGTTCTTTTCTACTTAGCCAAGCTTGTTTTTGGCATTCTCGGGTAAGAAATAGACTCTGAAGGCTTGACAAAGATATTCACTTCTTCTTTTGTTTTTCTTGTTGCAGATTGGCTTTGTCTATAATTTGGCTTCTCCACATCCTTGTTTTCATGCTTGTCAATCCTCCAGCTTTTCCGTTTCTGAACCAAGTCTTTATTCAGCTTGACAGTGCTGGGGGTACTTTCTGTTGATGCGATCTCTAGACCTGAATTGTTTCCTTGCTTTCAGACTTGCTAGGAACTACCCCATTTGCAATCTTTTGCTACTACTTCGTCATGTCTGTCATATCTGGAGAGATGCATCTGGGAATGAAGCTTTTGTTTCTTTCCATTCATCCAATGAAGTAAACACTTTTTTAAAAAAAAAAAAAAAATGTTTTTCTATGAAACTATAGGTACCAAGGCACGCTCATGAACTCGTTTTCTTTTCATCCATGTTTACACGTGGACGTTTGCCCGAATAGCCCATTCTGGGTCTATCCGATTCCTTTCTCCGAAAGATGCCCTTCCTGGGCAAATTCGTGAATTGACGTGAAAACCCTGTTCTTGCGGATGACTGGCCACAATGTGAATTGATCTCTTGACGCGATCAATCTCTTCTCTGCGCTTCCAGCGATCGCGATCGATTTCAGCGACACCTCCACGGATAAAACTTGCAAATTGGATGCTCCAATTAGCTGTCTTTTAAGGTCTCTTTAAGCTCTTGGCATCTACTTAGCAATCAGTACACATTTCATCCTTTCTTGAGTAAAAGGATGCAGCTTATCCATATACTCGTAGAGATTTTTCTTGAGGAACGTAGCGCTTACAAATTGATGGTCTCGTCCAAGGTCCAACCAGGTGAAGTTGTGAAGCGAAACCAAGATCTCGTACGGGTTGTTTCCAAACGCACCAGCGCTGATAGCAATCTCCCAACACCGCACACTGTCCACTTACTCTTTTGGCACTCGTCCCACGAAGAATGCCTTGGATACGTGCGAACCTCCTGTGCGACATCCACCGCTTCTGATGAGCAGAAATGCTCCAAATACAAGCATCACAGCCTGCATGAAGAAGACCTTTTGCTTGAAAATGGAGAGCATGCGAGTGACTTTGTCCGTGGTCACCGCTTGCGAGGCGCAGAGGTCGCACATCTGGAGAATCCACCTGACCAGACATGGATCTCCTGCCATCAAGATCTCCTGCCATCAAGGACAGCACGAAATCGATGAAGAAAGCTTGAGTTAGAAGCTTGAGAGTGTGGTCACCTTGGATTGCTCTTGACTTTTTTCAGAGATTCCAGCTACGTGCTTTCCCTCGCGACACGATCGCCGACATTTGACCGGCTCCTCTGGTGCGAGTAGGAGGAAGGGAAAAGATCGCTGGCAGTGCACAACGAGAGTGGACTTGAGCCCGGCCTACGCATTTCGGAGATGCGAGCACATAATCTACCAGAAACCATCGCCATCACAAACGAAGCCTCCAGATCTGGAAATTCCAACTGAAAACCTGCTTATAAACAGTGGGCTTAAATCTTTTTTGCTCAAAGTGCTTTTTCGTGTGCTCTTACCAAACATCCAGTTTTATACTTCCCAACGCGCGGGCCTCGTTTACGCTGCCGGAGTTTCTGTTCACGGCAGGCAATGGTGTTGGTTTCCATCCACCTCGCATTGCCATGGAACAATGGAATGTTGGAAAGTCGCCACTCAAACACTTAAACGTTGAGGGTCTCGCATGTGCAGGAGGAAAGATGACGCTGGTGGTGAGCAGCGAGATCTGAGTGGAGGTTTTGGTGGATCGTGTTAAGGAGGGACGAGATTTTCTGCTAGCGATGGGATAGGCACACTTGTGCCTTTCGGATTGTCATTTATTTATTGACCAGTTTCCATTCTTGGAATCGCGAAGTCCACGAAGGCGAAAAGATTTGGAGATGCTGGGTATTGCCTCTCACATGCTAAGCGAGCACTCTACCATCTAAGCTACATCCCCTTAACAGGAAGATGAAAATGCAAAAAGCTTTTACCATTTTCACAAACAGAGCTATCCCCGTTTTGCTCTACTCCTGTCTCGAACCTAAAGTATCGAACAGTGTTTCAAGGGCTTTTGATGGTAGTGGTGGAGTGTTGCTATTTCCAATGCTCAGAGGTATCCAAATCCTGGCCATTCTCAAGCTCAGGAAGAAAGAGTCGAACAAGAATTCTTCTCCTGGGATATGAGGGTGCACCTGGAGGCTTAAACTTAGGTTCACTATACATATATAGAAAAAGAATATATTGTTGTTATTTTTTATGTTATTATTTTGTTGTTATTTATGTTAATTTACAATTGTAAAGTTTGTAAATGTATGTATGCATTAATTATAATACTATACCATCCATTTAGGACTAAATTAGTTCATCCATTTTTGTATATAATACCTATTCTTATATCTTGAACACTCACATTGGTAAAGGTGAGGAAAGGCAATTTTTTTTTGTAATCTAGTATTTAAAATATATTTGATCTAGTGTTTAGGATATTGTTCTTTTTTTTTTACTTTTTCATTCTTTTTTAAAACTAGATTTTTATTAGCTTTATGCCAGATCTAAAACTCTAGTTGTAGTTGTGCTTAGATCTACTCTTTCTTTTTATTTTTATTGATTTTTTTTCTTCTTCTACTATGCCATGTCAAGGAATATGTTATTTGAGATTGTTAATGTTACTCCATTGGATCAAACCTTTAGTGTTATAGGGTATAATTATATTGGTGTTCTTGGTGTGTTGCTATCTCAAAATTTTATGGGTGATTATATAATTTATTCTATTCTTGGTATTATGCCATCTCTCATTGATATGAAACATGATTGTGATATCAATTGGTGAATCATAGATGATGTAATCTAGTTTTTAACAAATGTTCAAAGATCTAGTTTATAAGTATGAGCTTGAGTGAATTCTAGATTGTTTTGAGATTTTGCGAGATAAGTGTCAATCCTTTAATCTCTTATTTGATCATTTTTCTTTACCTTTTGTTCTTTCCAAATTTTTATTTATTTTTTTATTTGAACCACCTTCTTTTATTTATGATATTTCTTCCTCATTTGTAATGTTTCTTTTTCATAGCACATGGATCATTTGTGACTTTTATCATTCTCATTCTCAATCTAGTGTTGAGTTGAATGTTTTATATCTTCTTCATTCTTAATTTAGTGTTCAATTGAGTGTTTTATATCCTCTTTATACTAATTTAGATATTAAATATATGCATGAAGTTAAAAATT
Organism: Selaginella moellendorffii; assembly: GCF_000143415.4. Lineage (NCBI taxonomy): Eukaryota > Viridiplantae > Streptophyta > Lycopodiopsida > Selaginellales > Selaginellaceae > Selaginella > Selaginella moellendorffii. The sequence goes on along the minus strand of NW_003314468.1, from coordinate 35,521 downwards.
TTACTTTCTTTCATTAGCAAAGTCTTTCATTAAATTTGGTGCTCAATATTTATTTGTTCTAAAGTTGAGTCACTTTGGCTAAAGTTTTGGGTTGAATGCATGTTCTTAAATGGCGAGTGCCATTGAAAGCCTTTTATCGTATGGTGATTTACCATAAGATAACCATAAAATGGAACCTAAACCTTCTATGTGGCACCACATGTCACATGCCATGTGTCCAAAGGATAGTGGTGTGGAACCCAAGTTTCAGGGCCTTGGGCCACTGAACAAAGGAATGGAGCCAAACTCCTAAACATGAGTGTCGGAACCAAACCACAGAGCAACTTCTAAGTATACAGCCCAAGAAGCAAAGGTGTAAGCCACAAATTTTTTCTTTCCACTTTGCCAGCTTACCTTGTCTATCCGACTAACACTGCCTTGGCTTTTGCTAAGTTCCCTCACCAAGTGTCGCACATGTGACTTCGGGTATTGAAAGTTACCTGCCGACCAGTCCTTACTGACACTCTTACTTTACTGCCACGATGGTAGGAGGTTGGTATTGCTAGACCCTTTATTAGTCCCTCTTGTGCTAGTGGAGTTAACTGGGCATTTCGAGTGTACTTAGACCGGACAAGTATAAGGATGGAATTCCTACGTGTTATTAGCTAAGCATACTTAGCCCAGTAAGAAGTTCCCATCTCATTTTGTCTTGCACTTGCTAGTGACAAGAACCCTCGCGTATTGAGATTGGTCCCTCAATATCGCTAGATGATAGCTTACCGTGTTTGCCAAACACCCTCACTATCATGCCCTTTGTATTAGTCTCATTTTGGTCCCAAATACTATTTATGGAAAGTGTCCAGATTTGCTCATTTGGCATATCTACGGAATATAGAGATCGGCCTGAACACAATGGTGTTCGTCCTGTGTCCAAATTTGCAATTTAAGGACATTCCATATTTAATAAGTTTCGAGCTTGTCCCAGAGACTAACTCCTGATACTAGAGGCTTGGGGTGAAAGCCCAAAGCGTGTGTTCCTGAAGGGGGGAAGGGGGGGGCAGGGGGGGGAGGCTGTGGGGGGTTCCAAATGTATAGTAGGGATAGTGGGTAGGTCGGGCATGGCCGACCAACCAGAGGCATAGTCTAGCTTCCGCTTGCGTGCCTATCTTTGTTCTGCGTCCGGCTTGGGTCTAAGCCTAAGTTCCATACCATGCTAGTTGGTGGGGTACCCATATCCTCGCGTTAGGCCACCGGTATGCCGAAATAGTGCCAGACTCCGTTTGGTTCCATTTTGCATGCTAGTCCTGGCATTAGGATGCTGGTTGCTCCAGGACTATTCCAAGTCGCTCCAGGCTCCTGTCCCTTCGCTCCTTGGGCTGTATGTTCGGGAGTTGTTCCGTGGTTCGATTCTATCACTCCTTGGCTCCACACTTGGGAGTTTGGCACTGTTCCTTCGTTCAGTGGCCCAAGGCCCTGAACCTTGAGTTCCACACCACGTTCCTTTGGACATGTGGCATGTGACATGTGGCATCTGTCATATGGCACAAAAGGGGTTTAGGTTCTGCTTCGTGGTGTTATCCTATGGTAAATCACCATGGGTGTTTGCATAAAAACCACGTGCGCTACACCAAGGTTCCTACCTATTGTACCAGCTCCTACTTGGTCCTACTTGGTTTTAACTATTCACTGCACAAGCAACGGAGCATTAGCCATCCATCCACAGATTCCCAAATCTCTCCCAATCCCCCTCCCCAGGTTAGACTGGACTTAAGGTTCAGCTACACTCCCCACAGGCACAAGCAGCCAAGCACACTAAACCTCCAGGTTCCTAGCATCCCACTCACTTGGTCCTTGCGAAGTGGATCCTCAAAGTACGGCTTGAGTAAGTTCATGTGGAACACTGGGTGCATCTTCCCCATCTCTCGAGGAAGTCAGAGACGGTAAGCCACTTTACCAATTCGTGCCTCAATCTCGTAAGGCCCCACGAACCTGCTTAAGGAACTCAAGATCAATTCATTTACAAGAATACTTGCATTTTTACCTTTGGGTCAACTTTCAGCTGATCCCACTAGGTAGCCTGAGGTTCTTGGTGTTCAGCCACACCTTCTCCCCAGCTTGGAACTCTACATCCTGACACTTCTGGTTCGTGTACTTGGTTTGCCTTTGTTGAGCCCGTTCCAAGGAATTCCTCACTAGATTCCGAATGCTGAGCCTTTCCGCTGTGAATGCCTCCACTGCGGGTAACTCTCCATGGTACTCGGCCACGCCAACCTCCACAGGACCTTCAATAGCTCGCCCATTGATGACTTCCCATGGACTCACCCCGATACTCAAATGTGGTGAGTTGTTATAACACATTTCCGCAAGTCCCAAATGACTTACCCAATCGGTATGGTCTCTCGAGACATAGCATGGCAAATAATCCTCCAGCTGCCTATTCACCCTTTCCGTTTGTCCGTCTGTCAAGAAGTATTAGTGCCACCAAACTTAACTTAATACCCCATACCTGTCTGTGGGTGATAAGCTGTGCTGAATTTCAACTTGAAGCTCTATTTCGTTAAAGTGGGATTTATTCAGTAAAATGGGACTAGGTACAAATTTTCAAGTATTTGAAAATGACGTGAAATTATATGTTTTTTGTCCAGGGGCTAGACATATCTGGGGCATGGTGACTAGCGCGGTGACTTTGTGTCCAGACTGAGTCCATCTGGTTGTATAATAAATCTCATTGTCAAGGTGAACAAGCCGAATCTGAAGCTAAAGAAGAGCGATGGCATGCGCGCACACACTATTTGTTTGTTCATTGAGCGTGTGGTGAGCTTTCCAAGATGAACGTCATTCCTATTAGCCAGACATATAACTTAATGGTGAGAACATTTAGATATTATTCAATGTTATCTTTTTCTAACGAATCTAATTGTGAAGGTGTAGCAAGAGGCATTGCTAGTCTGGAGAAGTCATTTAACTCATTTGACCCTTAGTGTATTTTCATGAAACTAAATAACATTCATATTATTAAGGAATTTCTCTAGTACCTTTTTTTTACGACATAGAGGCTTGCATTTCTTTCAAAGGTGATTTAGTAAAAGGCCTGAGGGCACATGCCATTCTATTTCTCAGACCGGTATTAAGATATACTAGTGCAAAGGGCCACATGCCATCACGCCTCCTCTGATTCAGATTCGGATTGTTCACCTTGAAATAAAATAGATTAGAAACTTAGTAAAGGAATATTAATGAATCTCACCTTGAACCCGGGTTATGAATGCTCTTGCTGCATCTCTTGCATGGTCTGGCAAGGTGATGGTGGCACTCTGCTTCCGCATCCAACCATGCACAACATTATCCACCGATATGCTCATGCTGGGATCCCTTGGATTCAGCACCCATCTCTTTTCTAGGCAATCCTTTGTATATCCGGAACTTGGCTTGAACCACTCCACAGTTACATTGAAGGAGTTAGTTTCCGCGTCCTCCTCTGCATCAGTGATGCAGCGCCCCACCCATATCATTTGTTTTTTATTACTGGGTCTGACAAGCACGACCATTCCTTTGCAGACCTGTACTGGATTGAATGCTGAATCCGGCTTCTTGTTCCTCGGCCCACAATAGTGATCCTCAACATCGTTATCTGTCACTGCATTTCCAGAGGACATTGTTCCGCTACTATCTGGTGCTCTGGGTTCTGGCCAAAAGGACTCTTCCAATTCTTCATATACAACCGGCCCATTTTGGATAGCAGATATAATCTTCTCCCAGTATTCGAGCAAAGGCTTGCACCTCTTAAAATAGGATTCTCTACCAAACACCAACCCCCTCTTCCAGAAGGCAATATGCTGTCTAATCCCGGCCACTATACTTTCCTGGTCTTTGAGTCCATCCGGGTGCATCGGCCGTGGGGAACCCTGAGGAATCATAGGTTCCCCAGTTATGGAATCTCTCTTGAAGAGTTCAATGCCGTCCACTGGCAGCCACACTGTGTCCCATTCTCTCATCTTGTACCTCATCACTGGAGCACCGTCACGCATGCTAAAATGAAACTGAAGAGGCTTGGAGTGGCCAATCAGCGTTTCGGATCCGTCCCTGATGTAGCCTCTTACAAACCCCTTAAAGTCTGGAACCTCTGTCACAAGTGCAGCTTCAACAGTGCCTTTGATGCAATTTTGGAATTCATCGTAGAGTTGTGGGAGGGTGAGGACATTGGATCGCCGGAGGGACTCTGCCAGGTGACTGAACATGGCATCGACGTCTTCATGAGTGTGCCCAACCATGAGAAAGCCAAGTGTAACCGTTTCAAATATGCCTTTGGCAACAAGCATCGCCAAGTACGCGAAGACGTACATGTTTTTGTTCTCACTGCCAGCATTGTCTGTTTGGAGCAGAAGATGGGGTGGAAGGCCACATCGGCCGCAAGAACTTCCTTGAGATTCTGCTTCGTTTGGATGAGGCTGTGCATTCACCGGGCGACCAGCCTCGTCGGAATGGCATGAGGCCTCACGTGATATCCCTACAATCTGACGGCCAACATATTCACTAGGATGGCATGGGGCCCCACGCGATACTGCAAGCCTTTGCTCCTCCTCCAGCTGAACCCTGTATGGGGTTCGATCGACAAGGGCCTTATGCAAGGGTTGGCCGTTCAGCTCAGTCTGCGCACTTTGCAGAGACCTTAAGTGTTTTGCTAGGGACGCAATCATCATGTTTGCACCCCCGCCACCCCATAGAGGTACAAAGAAGTTCCCATAGTTCTGGGCACCATGCCCATGAGCGATTATGCCAAATAGAGACACAGGCAGCTGCATGGATGAAGAGATTGCCTTGGGGGCAGGATTGAGTCGAGGTAAGCACGTCTTTTTCTGGTCCATTTTGTCGTGGATGATGCAGAGGTAAGAGTCAGGTCTCTCCATGGAGAGAATCCTGTTATGATAATATGCAGTCCTGCAGCTTCTCTGCTCGATGTTGTGGTCGAGCCGCCTTCTAACCAACGTCTCTCGCTCTTGAGCGCTGTAAGAATTCTTCGACAAAGCCATTTTGATAGCAGTGCACTCGTCACACTTTGAAAAGCTGGAGTACTTTCCTATACTCACATCCCTGAACCTGTTGCTCCACAATCTACTAAATCTAGATTGGCTCAGCTTCCTGTAGCCATTACTCTGGAGTTCCCGATTCACATCTTCCAATATGGCCCCCTTGGTATACATGGAAGGGAGAACTCGTTGGGTGTCTCGTGTTCCATCTTCCAAGAGGCAGGTTTTATGTGGTTGCTGCTCGCTACATGTCTCGACAAACCTCTTGAAGATTGCCTCTCCATATACAACATGACCCCTGGTTTTGTGCGTACCGTCGTTCCCATGGACTGCCTGTTGAACCCTTTGTTCCTCGAACTCAGTTTTGATTCTGTAGAATGTGGTTCGAGGGACTCCATAAATGATTCTCCATGCCTTCATGTAGACCAAACCCCTCTGGACGACCATGCCCCCCACCTGATGTTCTGAAGCATCAACAGATGACCGTAATGCCTCATACACAAAATTGCGAGCTGCCTTCCAGGATAATGTCTTGTATCTTGCTCTCTCCTCTTCAATAGCATCCCAATCAGCATGTTGACAGCACCTCCTCTTGCAACAAGCAACTGTCGAGACCATTCGAACCTCCATCGCCATTTTCTGCCTTTTCGGTTCGTTGCTCAGATCCCTTTGGCTGCGCTGTAGGAAGGTGTACTTTCTTTTCCCATGAAGAGATGTTCTGTCATCAGTTGTAGTGGTGTTTGATTGTGAATCCTTCACATTCTCAAACACTAAATGCCTCAATTTCCACCGCACAATGCTTCCAATAGTCAGACTGTTTTCTTCTGTGTCAACAACCTCTAAAATTGCAACTCCAATATCATCCCAGCCCAATTCTTGATTAGCAACCGCATCTCTTGGATCGACAACTGTGGCTAAGCCCTCAGCTACCACCTCCCCCTCGGGGTTGTTTAGAAACACCTTTGCCTGAATCCATGTAGCACGGTTCTTAAGATCCACGGAGGGAACATGCGTCGCACTTGCGCTGTCCCCAACATCTGCTTTCTTCTGCAGATTTTTCAAGGCAACAACAACATTTACCCCGACGACCATCTCTCCTCGTTCAATAGCGACCACATTCCCATCGAAGACAGTCTCTACTGATACAGCAGCATTGCCTTCCCCAAGCCTTTGACAGTGTATAACAAAGTTCCGATCCATAGACACAAGGGTCCCTTTTGCAACTCTCTTCCCACCATTCAAAATGTAAACCTTTTCCCCAACCCTGAAGGCCATTCTGAAAGTGCAGAAAAGAAGTTAAGACCATACAAAAAATGATTGGAGAATGGCCTAAATCATAACATACCAAATAGCATGAGGCCACATGCCATTATTCAAACATGCTATTGACACCCACGTGAAATTTCGCATTCACAAAATTGGCATGAGGCCTCATGCCATTAGTGGTACCACTAATGGCATGAGGCCTCACGCTATCTTTGGCCCCTGCTAGCCTGTTGCTATATTCCTTTTGCCTTGCTGCAACTGTATATATTTTTGTGTGCGTGACTCGTCACCCATACAAAAATATATACAGTTGCAGCAAGGCAAACGGAATATGGCAATAGGCTAGTAGGGGCCAAAGATGGCATGAGGCCTCATGCCATCTTGATATACACACAGCTGCAGGCAAGTAAAAACATACATGACAATACGCTAGCCATGAAATTGCAAGGGCCCAAGATGGCATGTGGCCTCATGCCATTTCTAAATGTGGTCCTAAACCATTCCATGGTGAACATACCAGGAAGCACAAGTGCCGAATATCAAGAGGAAGCGGTAGCCACACCAAAGACAGTGCCTCTCGCAACACCGCAACTACTCGTAGCGCCGCTCGCAACACCGCAACTGCTCGTAGCGCCGCTCGCACAAACTGCCACTCGCATAAACTGCCGCTCGCAATGCCGCAACCGCTTGTAGACGCATAAACCACAGCTCACAACGCCGCTTACACAAGCAGCGCTCACTGCGCTCAGCGGAACCAAGAACACGGCGCACAAAAATGATAGACCTAGGAATGAGTTCGAGAATTCAAAAATAACACACGCTTGAACGTCACATCAAATCCTCTGACAAACCAGATCTTATGATTCCTCTGACAAATTTCAAACTGAGTAGCTTCTAGACTTTGCTGTCGGAGGTTGAACTTTGTCACATCATGTCCTTGCCTCGATCCAGCTGTGCCATGTCAGTGATTCGAACTTTGCCATGCCATGTCAGCGATCCGCGCCAAGATTATTCGCCGTGTAAAGGAATAATTATGCTGTGTGTGTACGTCCATTTATGGCAATATAAGGCCACATGCCATTCAAAGAATAATGCTAGTCGAGCATCTTTTGGTGCATTTTTGGGTTCAAAATTGCATGAGCCCACACGCTATAAAGTTTACCTGTACCAAAAATAGAAACAGCTTTATTTACTTGGGAATTTATATGGCTGAGGCATTTTTAAACTTACAAACACATGCCCTACTTACATTCCTTTGGTTGCTTAAAATTCAAAAATATTATAAACCTTTCTTTTTGCATTTTCAATGTTTTCAATTATGGTTTTTGATTTTCGCAGGACTAGCCTAGTAATCTATTTGCATCCCGTCATGTTTATAGCTAGCTTTCGTTTGTCCCCTTCGCTAGCCTGAGATACATCTGCTCGGCATCTGCCTCTTACAGCATTTGCCCAGAAAGGGCATCTTTCTTCACGCAGCATTTGCCACATGTTTAGGGTTAGGGTTTAGGGTTTAGGGTTTAGCAATTCAGTAGCTTGATAAACATGCAAATACAGAACTTGATGCAAAATCCTTTGATATGTCACAATGCCCCTAGGACCATAAACACATTTCAATAGAGAGGGTCCTTTCATTTCATAACTCCTTACGTTAGATCTTGGTGAAACCAGAGTTAGTGAAGTTGGTTTCTTGTGATCCCGCATCTGATTGTGATGTCCCTTTGCAGTGTCGATGGAAAGGTCAATGCACACCAAACTATAGAATCTTGGAGCAAAATAACGGTCGGATCTATGGCAAATGCCCCTGAAACATTGTAAGGCTCGTGTGGTCTCATGTGGTGTCCGATCGAGATGCTTCTTTGCAGGGTCATCAAGAAGGACATTGTATACCATTCTGTAAAATCTGGTTGCGATCTAACGGTTGGATCTCCAGGAAACTCAAAACAATCTCGCGCGTGTTAGAATATTCTAGGAATATACTCCTATGTGCTCCAAGATTATTCGCCGTGTAAAGGAATAATTATGCTGTGTCATTTATGGCAATATAAGGCCACACGCCATTCAAAGAATAATGCTAGTCGAGCATTTTTTGGTGCATTTTTGGGTTCAAAATTGCATGAGCCCACACGCTATAAAGTTTACCTGTACCAAAAATAGAAACAGCTTTATTTACTTGGGAATTTAAGTGGTTGAGGCATTTTTAAACTTACAAACACATGCCCTACTTACATTCCTTTGGTTGCTAGCTTTCGTTTGTCCCCTTCACTAGCCTGAGATACATCTGCTCGGCATCTGCCTCTTACAGCATTTGCCCAGAAAGGGCATCTTTCTTCACGCAGCATTTGCCACATGTTTAGGGTTTAGCAATTCAGTAGCTTGATAAACATGCAAATACAGAACTTGATGCAAAATCCTTGGATATGTCACAATGCCCCTAGGACCATAAACACATTTCAATAGAGAGGGTCCTTTCATTTCATAACTCCTTACGTAGATCTTGGTGAAACCAGAGTTAGTGAAGTTGGTTTCTTGTGATCCCGCATCTGATTGTGA
>NW_003314468.1:0-26587 GCF_000143415.4 Selaginella moellendorffii | reverse complement strand
TGGTCTCTGTGCTGTCCGATCGAGATGCTTCTTTGCAGAGTCATCAAGAAGGACATTGTATACCATTCTGTAAAATCTAGTTGTGATCTAACGGTTGGATCTTCAGGAAACTCAAAACAATCTCGCGCGTGTCAGAATATTCTAGGAATATACTCCTATATGCTCCTGAAAATGGCATGCGGCCCCACGCCATTCAAGAGATAACGCCAGATGACGCCGAGCATTTTTTGGTGCATTTTTTGGGATCAAAATTGCATGAGCCCACATGCTTGAACGTCATCCTCTGACAATTTATTTAGCTGAACATCTGGCATTTTTGGAAATACAAGATGCTTTGGAATATCCAATCATGCATGGTATAAATATAGCGAGGGTATTAAATGATATCCCAATCATGATCTTTCTTTTGGATTTCGCGTGCATGCAGTCTGAGGAATGATGACGTTGCGGATTTCTTTTGGATTTCACGCATGCGCACGCCGATCCAGAAATTAATGGTGGCGCCCAAGTCCGAGAAATGATGACATGGCGGGATTACCAACCGTCGTGACATTTCGCGCGTGTGAGGTTAGGTTTTGCATTTTGCTTCGTACTCGCGCTCGCACACTCGCGCTCGCATCGCGCTCCCACTCGCGCTCCCACTTCTCTACAGGTTTCTCGTGTGCATCGGCGTCCACTCGCGCTTGCATCACACTCGCGCTCGCATCGCGCTCGTGTGCATCGGCGTCCACTTCAAGACACACCCAGTTTGTAACTTCGCCGCCAACTCCGCCGCCCACTCCGCCACCCACACGCAGCCCACTTGGCGTCCCGGGAGATTTCAGCGCCACTCTCCAACTGTAAGTGGCAGAGTAGCCTTGCTGCTACGATCCGCTGCACACACAGTGCACATTCGCCAGCGAGTCCAGTTGTCACGCCTCCATTCGACTTCAAATGGTAAGTCTTTTAGGCCAAGTAGAAAATGGCATGAGGCCACATGCCATTCAGTAGCAACATTGGCATGCACCGATTGGGCTCTCGAGTGCAGTCCGGTTACAGATGGCGTGTAGCCTCACGCCATCTTAGGATGCAGCCTCAAGACATCTGATGCAGTGGTGAATGGCGTGTGGCCTCACGTTATTTCCAGCTACTAGCTTTTCATCTGTCAGCTCAAATTGTTGTGCATTTCTGAACAGGCGAGGAATTGCGTTCTTCTTCCAGCCACTGTCAATGTGGATGCAGAGAAGGGGGAGGAGCTCACCAGTTGGACTTTCGGGATGGAAGGCGAGGATCTGAGGCTGTACAACACAGATGGTGGAAGAAAAGAATGCATGGGGATCCTCATCCAAGTGACAGACACTCCATGCAGTTCCATGCAAGAATATGGACTGGCACTTGTGGTAGAGACAGCGTCTGCCTTCAAGATCCACCTTGCACATCCTAGCAGCTTCCCGGAGGGGGGCAGCGGCTATGAGGAATTCCTAGAGGGAGCTAGGGAGAGGTTGTCCAGGAGGCCCACAATTTCAAAGATGCTGCGGGTCTATGAAGATCACATGGAATCCACGGACCTCACCTACGGCGATGTTCAAAAACTATATTCCAACATTGAGCCGTTGAGAGTGACTCCAGTTCGCGAAGCAAAGGGGAAGGGGGTCGATTTGGAAACTACCTCGAAGCAGAAAAGGGTGGTCAAGCTCAAGCCGACGTCTGACTCTCCTGCTCCAAAAAAGAAGCTACTCAGTGATGCCATTGCCTCGGGTTCGAACACTACACCCACCAAAAAGAAGAGCCGCAAAGAGCAGAAAGAGCAAGAAGAGGCAGCAAAAATCGTCGCAGATAATAGTACTTATTACTATTCCAACAAAGTATATACAATCGACGTGAGCCGTATCGACATCCAAAGCAAATACAACCACAGGCTAGTATCTGATGAGTGGGTGGAGAAATTGAAGCAGAAGATGCTGGCAAGTCCAGTAACACCCGACATTGTAGACGTGATCCCCTACTACCAAAAAATGAAGGGCGAGATGAGGTTTCCAGACTTGATCAATAGGAAGGTGTTGGATGATCAGAACATCCGGTTCTATGCCGTCTCCGGGCAGCATTCTAGCTTGGCGATGCAAGAGATAGTTGTGGATATTATGGTGGGCGAGGAGGTGAAGAAAGTCTTCAAGACAAGAGTTGTCCGCCTGATAAAAGGCAACTCGCCCCTCCGATCTATCATATACATCTCCCACGCGCAGAATGTCAAGCAAGAAACGTGCTACAAATCGGGTCTGCACGAGACATTGGCACGAACACGGAAGCTCTGGGTTCAACTGAAGAAGCCACAAAAACCAGGACAAGGACGTGCACTAGCAACTAGCGCCTGGCAGGTAAGCCTCGTTGTATGTGGCATAGCATGTGGCCTCACGCCATTTCCATTGCAGGAATTCTCGAGTTTTCTCTCGAAAACACTGGGGGTCAATAACACACTCAGCATCCATAACATTCTACTCGCGACAAAAGTTGTTTTTGACAAATGGGTAGATGTGCTGAGGAGGTACTATGACGGGGAGTTGCCAAACTCAATGGGTGTGGAGGACGGCCGGAAGCCCAATGATTTGAAGCTCAACGCCTTGCGTTTCTCGCGGTCTCTAGACGACGACGACCTTCTGACAGTGGCTAATGCTCTTCTACGTGGTGAGGTTGTCTTCAACAAGACCAAAATGACTCCCGGCCATATTGTGACATACGAGGACTTGTGCACGACTCTGAGAGCTCGTGCGCTATTGAAGGATTGGATCTTCGAGCAAGTGGCCGTGGAGAGGGTGAGCATCGACACCACGCAAGAGATGATGGAAGCGCTGGAGTTGTCAAATGAAGACATCGACGAGTACGTGAAGGGGGCCCCCAAGTTCATCGATCTGCTGCGGGATGCCACGAAAAGTAAAGCTGAGAAGTTGGATCAGTATCCAAATTTCATTAAGATTGATGTCGACCGCCGGCTTCAGAAACAGCTCGACCCCGCAGTAGAGGCCTATCGAGAACCTTACTGGGTATACTTGAATTCGGATGAGGATCAAAGGTGGAGGAGCATCGTTTCCCACGGAGATGAGCAGGTCAAGAACATCTTTTGTGTGATGGACTTCACAAACGAGGAGATCACTCATGCAGACGAAGTCAGCTCCATCATTGACTTAATGGTGGGACTTGCGGAGGTGGAATCTTCAGTCCACTATATGATCTACGACTCCGAATCCTATCACAAGTTCTGGAAGGCCTTGAACGAGGTGAAGGCTCAGTTGAAAGGCAAGGAGATGCGGGAGATCCATGGGATAATGGCTAAGAAGAAGATACCGACGAATGTCCGCATCTTCACACTCGCCCTTGTTATTGGTCCTACAGTAGAGTGGGACTGGAGTGACTTCCCAGCTTCGTTCGACAAGGCCAATCGAATTGACCTGAGGGAGGTCAATTTACCCATGCCTGAGGAACTGAAGACGGCTATGGAGCTTTCGAATCCAAAGAAAGCTCCAGGTGCAGCATGGGAAATGCTCAGCTGGGTCTTCAACGCAATAGCGGGTGGGTCACCTGCTTCCGACTCCAAGGGCAAATGCGTTGTCGAGTACAACTGCGGCGGACTATTCTTTCGAGCCGCACTACTCAAGGGTGTCCCGTGTGTTGCGGTGACAAACTCCATTGAAGAGGTGACTTCAATGGAGCATATAATTACAGTTGCCAAAGAAAAACAGTATCTTCTCTGCGAACCTGGTGAGTACGCACTTTAAGTTTAAATGTTATCTCACAAGCTCTGTATGCAGGAGCGTGGCCACCCCCAGATGCTGAAATGGCGTTAACAGCTACTGTTGAAGATACCCATGTTGGGCCGAGCTCACAACCTGCACAAGGTAAGGTCACGTGAGGCCTCACGCCATTTTGATTATAGATCGTTGTGAATATTCAGACACGAGGACTGAAAAGCGCACTGGTGGCGCATCGAAGAAGGACAAACAGAAAAGCAATAGGAAAAAAGGAGGTACAAATTATATTTGCAATGGCGTGTGGTCTCATGCCATTCCTTGCAGGAGAAACTTCTTCAAAGGCAAAACAGGCAAGCACCAGCCAAGCTCAAACTGACAGTGGTCATAAAAAGCGAAAGCACGTTGGACAGTCGTCGAGATCAGAGGCGTTTGATTCGAAAAGGAAGAAGGGCAACGAAAAGATGATAGGTAATGCCTTGCGGTTATGGCGTGTGTGCTCATGCCATTCATTGCAGATCAAGGGCTGAGTGAAAGCAGGCAGTCACCACCTCATGACTCAGATTCCTATGGCGGACTCCCCTTCCCCAATCTCAATGGAGAGGTACAATGGATGAGGGATGCTTTTCAAGGCAGGGCCACGTTTTTCTCATCTCGTCGTCTTCGAAGGGTGCAAGAACGTGCAGAAACCATGTTAAGACAGTCGGGTGAGGATACGGTCCTAGGTCACGCACTAAAACAGGCTATGGATGTCTTGTATTTTGAGATGGAGACTCGGCCAGATGATTTTCCCAAGATGGTCCTGGAAGAACAAGCCATCCAGCCTGAGCAGCCTATGGAAGAAATGCAGGAGGGGGATGAGGAGCCAGAGAAAGATAATGAGCAGGAAGAGCAGAAGGACGAAGAGGAGGACAAAGAAGAGGAGGACGAAGAAGAGGAGGACGAAGAGGACTTGGATGGTCCTCACAATGGTGACGATCACAATAACGACGACGACGATGATGACGACGATGGCCAGCCTGAGGTGGCCAAAGAGCGGCGGAGGAAGGTCATACAAGACAAACCATCAGGTAAATAATAATACATCCATTCCTAACCTTTTACCATTTCTAACATTGTCCATGTAGGTCGCAGAGCAAATGGTAAGTAGAGATTATTCAGTTGAATTTACAAACTCTAGCCTTTAGTGTCGAGGAAGGATAGTGCCAAGCAAGGGTCGAAACGTATGTCCAATCCTTCAGAATCAGCAGTGCGCTCAAGTGATATCGGTCCTAGTCCCTCAATAGCAGTTGATGGTAAATACAGTATAGTCGATTCAATGTGCTAATGAGTTTGTTTTTAGTAGCACGGGAGGATACCATCTCAATCGAAGGGAGATATTTGGACATGCATATGGATCCGCCAGTGGACTCTACTTGGCTGCAAGAGTCATCAGAGCTGGTGGAGGCTACTATCCATATCAACGCCAAGCAAGCTGACCACGCTCCACTTGATGCTGCCCATACCACTGAGTCAATCTTGTCCACGTATCCAACTGACGGTGACCAGGCGCCATTGGACCCACATGAGGCCGCCCCAGCCGCCGAGCCGGTCGTATCCTCATTTCCAACGGACTCAACGTGTGCCCAATCGTCTGACTACGTGCCGTTGGAACCTCCCTACACCGCCCCTGCTGCCTGTTCGGTCATGTCCACTTTGCCAACGGAGGCACCAGTTGAAATGGCGTGTGATCACACGTCATCGGAACCACCCCATGCCACTGTTGAGCCAGTTGTACCAGAGTCTACAGCTGAAATGGCATGTGCCCACACGCCATCGGATGCGATTGACCCCATCGGATGCGATTGACCCCACATTGCAGAGGAGAGTATTTCCGCCCTTCACGTTTCCTCGACCAAAACCCTCTCAACGACCATCGGGAGCAACATTCGCTAATATTGTAGATGGTAAAATTGACTTGTACCATTTTTTATGCTGACGCATTTCATTTCAGAGTCACGGCGAAGGTACTGTATCGTTTTTGATCTGAACGGTGTCCTTTTCTCCCATGAGCGTGGCTCGTCCTCGAATGTCATTGCACCCTCCAAAGCCTGCGGTCGCAAGTTGGTCAAAAGAGACAGATTCACATTAATCACACGGGAGAAACTGCGGGATCTAATAATGACCATGCGACACTTAAAACAGAGGGCCAGGTTCAATTTGCAATTGGGAGTTTGGACATCCATGATGCGCCACAATGCATTAACGTTGCTACAGATGATGCACGATCAGACGCGAGTAATATTACCATTTGACTTTCTCCTAACGCAGGAGGATTGCTTGACTATGGTCCATGTGAGGGGTAGCAAGCCCATCTTCGTCAAGCCAGAGGCTGTAGTGATGAACCGGACTGCTAGCTCAAGTGAAATCCTCATCATCGATGACTCGCCGATTAAAACTGCAGCGAACACGCACACATATGCAGTGCACCCCATCTCTTGCAGTATGGAAACTAGGGAGAAGAAACCGTATATTCTGGGGGACCTTGCAAAACGGCTTGGAGCGATGGTGATAGAGAACCGGCCAGTCCAGGAGGTGGCTGCAGAAATCAACCAAATGGTAGATGGAATGGTATATCAAAAGCCATTTGATCGGACAGACACCAGTCATCATTTATGGCATGTATATTGTCTAGCCAAGCACTATCCGCATCTCCATAATCTGCTCAACCGGATGGGTTCTTCGACCACTGAACATGAGCGTGGACGTATTAGAGAAGAGATGGCATTACTATTGGGTTTAAATCCTGATAGTGTGGAGAGTGATGAAATTCCAAGATTATTGTATAGGCGTTGGAGGCAAAAAATAACAGTCTGAGATGGCATGTATTTATTTAAAAATGTAACTTATTATGGCATGGGGTTCCATGCAATTGTATTAATATTAAAAGACAATTCTTTGAGAGGATTTGCATTATACTAGAAGTGTTACAGCATGTTATTGGAAGTCTACGAAGTTGTTTTATTAATAATGGGAAAGTAAAGATTGAATGGGGACTTGGGCTCCACCTAGACTCGGAGCAACTGAGCCAATATTAAAAGGATGGAAAGAAATTGGACGACGATGACAAGGAGAAGAGAGAGGTGAAGCAGTGGCAGGGGGAGGAGAAGTGATTGAGTAGACATTTCCTTGTTTAAAATAAAATGGCATGTGCCTCAATGCAGTTGAATTTTGTTATATTTATATACTATATAAAGGTTTGGAAACCTTATTTTACAAGTGGGATAATGACAATTCCCACTTTAACGAAATAGAGCTTCTTGGTGCGATATTGTTCCAAGAGAGTCCTCCAGAACCTACTAGTGAAGATCTTATCTCGATCTGAGATGATCTCCTCTGGCCTTCCCCGCACTCGAACCACTTGTTCAAAGAACAGCTTCGCCACACCTTCCGCATCCACTTCCGTTGTGGTGGGTATGAAATGTGCCATTTTTGAAAATCGGTCCACCACCACGAATATCGCATCAAACCCCTCGCTTGAGGGGCATCGTAAGGCATTTCCACAGACGATCTAGAATTGGGATGCTTTGCAACAAGCCCCCACTAGCCTTAGTCACGGCTTTGACCTGCTGACATGTTGGACATGTTTTTATATAATCTTAGACGTCCTTAGCCATATTGGGCCAATAGTACTTCCTCTTGAGTAAGCCCATCGTCTTGGGCACTCCGCCGTGTCCCGCAAGAGGTCCGTCATGACACTCTTCTAAGGCTACCTTCCTTAGTTCCCCTTCTGGAACATACACCCTCGTTTGCTTATAATAGATGAGTCCATTGCGTTCCGCATAACCCATTTTCTCTTCCGTTGGCAGCTCACCTCTCTGGTGAGCTTCCCGTGCCTCTAGATTCCTCAGCAACACTTCTTGTGCTAGACCATCATTCTCATATGCTGTCCGCACATCATCCCAGAAGATTGCTGTTGCGCTAGATATCGCCAACCTCAAGCTCGCTTTTCAACTTAGCGCATCCGCCACGATGTTGCTCTTCCCAGGCTTGTACAAAATCTCACAATCAAACTCGGCCAAGGCATTGGCCCACCGACCTTGTTTCCCTCTCAGGTCGGGCTGTGACAAGAAGTGTTTCGTTGCCACATTGTCCGTGTAAACCTTGAAGTGTCTCCCAAGGTAGTGTTGCCACTCCTTGAGTGCCTTGACCACCGCAAACAATTCCTTCACGTGGGCAGGCCACTTCTGTTGAGCCTTGTCCAACTTCTTTGAGAAGAACGCTACTAGATGGTTGTCTTGCTTCAAAACTGCGCCCAACACAAAGTCCAAAGCATCCGTTTCTACCTCAAAGTCCTTACCAAAGTCTAGTAATGCCAACACGGGAGCCTTCCTCAACTTCCCTTTGAGGTGGACGAATGCCGCCTCGCATTCCGCTGTCCATACCATCTTCCATTTTCCTGTTTGGTCCGTTAAGGGCAGGACTACTCTCGAATAGTGTCTGATAAACTTTCGATAGTAGTTGCATAGCCCCAAGAACGCCCTCAACTCATGTACATTCGATGGTCACTCCCATTCCTGGATCGCTTGGACCTTCTCCGGGTCCACCTTGAGCCCGTCTTGGCCCACCACATGCCCAAGAAACTTTACCTCTTGTTGAGCAAAGTCACATTTACTCTCTTTAGCATATAGTTTGTGTTCCCTTAGTTTTTCAAACACCTTCGCCAAGTGTTCGGCATGCTCCTCTAGCATCTCGCTATAGATCAGGATGTCGTCGATATAGACGACCACAAAGTGATCCAGATAGGGTACAAAGATATGGTTCATTAACGCTGAAAATGTTGCCGGCACATTCCACAGCCCAAAGGGCATTACCAGAAACTCAAAGCTCCCATACTTGGTTTGACAGGTTGTCTTCTTGACATCTTCCTCTGCTACCCTAATCTGGTAGTATCCTGACCTTAGGTCGATCCTCGAGAAGTATTTTGCCTTTCCCAACCTATCAAACAGGTCCTCAATCCTTGGCAAAGGGTACTTGTTCTTCTTTGTATATTTGTTGAGCAACCGGTAGTCTATGCACATGCGCATAGATCCATCTTTCTTTTTCACAAATAACACCGGCGCCCCATATGGTGACTTGCTCAACCTAACATACCCTTTGTCCACCAACTCCTCTAGTTGGCACTTGAGCTCCTCAAGTTCTTTTTTGTTCAAACGATAGGGGGGATGAACCACCGCCTCAACACCCTCGACCAGCTCAATCTTATGTTCTATCAGTCGTGTGGGGGGCAACCCCGCCGGTAGCTCCTCTAGCATGGTATCTTGGAATTGGTCCAACACCCGCTTGATCACTAAAGGTACTTCTTTCATTTCTGTCTTTTTGTCACTCTTCGCCAAGAGTAAGCACAAAAATGCTGCCTCAGTTCCTTTAGTGAGTTGTCCTCTCGTGGACACCAGGTTTAAGCAGGAATCTTTGGCCTTGCTTTGCCCTACCTTTAGATCTTGGGCCTCCACCCTATCTTCTTCCTTGGGCATTCGCCAGTACCACAAGGTTTCTACCTTGTCCATGTAGGGCTACCACGAACTGATTGAACTAGTCCATTCTAAAAATCACATCAAATCCCGCCATGTCCAACACGGTGAAATCCATGTCCATTTTCCATGTCCCTACTTCGACTCTCGCTTGTCGAAGTACCTCAGTGCTTTGGCTATCTTGAACAAACTCTATAGTCCTTGGGTCGCCTAGCCGCTGCACCGTTAGTCCGGCTTGTTAGACTATATTTGCAGCCACAAAATTATCTGAAGCACCCGTGTCAATAAGGATCTTAACAAAGCCACCTCCGAGCTTCCCTCGGAGGGCTAGTAGATGTCGCAAACGACTCTCTACCAAAGTTGCTCGTGTGATGAATAAGTTTGAGTTAGGGACTGTATCACATACTTTAGTTTGGACTTCACCCGACTTGATGGCCATATTGGCTCTGACCTTCTTTAGGTAGGGACATTCCCTCGAAAAGTGTCCCACTTCACCGCAGTTGTAGCATATGTTGTTTCCCACGCTGTTATACGACTTGACCTTCTTATCCGTGGGTTTTTCTCTTTTTTCTTGACTTCCCCACGTACTTGCTCGCTGGCCGCCAGATTTGCCTTTTCGGAACCCCGAGGACTCATTCTTAGAGAAACTCTTCTTGAATTTCCCTCTGCTATATGTTCCCCTTGGTTTGGCCCCTTTGCTAAACGTGGACCCCAACCCTGTCGTGTTCCCCTTTTACAGATTATCGTTGAAATGCACCTTGATGGCCACATCCAATGCTTCCTTATAGTTGGTTGGGTTCTAACGCATCACCTCACCGCGAGCCCAGGTTTGCAAACCTGATATGAAGGCATGGAACGCGTCCATATCCCCCATGTCCGTGACAAGTATCCTCTTTGCCATAAACTCATTCACATACTCCTGAATGGTTCCGGTCTGCTTCAGCCTACTCAGCTCGTCTCTTAGATGCAGAGTAGCATTCGGAGGAACGTAAGTCGTGCAAATCCTCACCTTCATCATTTCCCAAGTGGCCACCGGTCCTTTGTTGGCCTCCGTCGTTCTCCACCAAGACTTGGCATTATCTACCAAGTATGGTTTTGCACATGGGACCTTTTCCGAGCTCGGTAACCGCAACGCTTAGAAGTAGTCCTCCATATCGTAAAACCAATCCTCCACCTCCTTATAGTCGTTCACTCCCTTGAAGACCGATGGGGGCTTTGGTTTGTACTTGGGAACTGCCTGAGGGATTGATTCCACTTCAGTCTGTTCGACCATGTCTGGTTTTGCCTCAATCCCTGCCAAATGGTCCGCACCTTCTGTGCTGCCAGCATCTGCAGTCTTTTGCTTTTTCTTCCGCTTCTCGTCACGCTTGAGCTTGCGTACGAGAGTCTCCAGCAGGGCATTGGTCTGCGCCAATTGTCCTTCCAGAACGTCCAATTGAGCCTTGGACGACCGAACCTCGCCACCGGACTTCTGTTTGGAGGTTTCCTCACTGGAGTCCTCCACATGCAAGGATTCCTCATCCATAGCCTCTTGTTCGACCGGAGGCTCCAGCTCTGCCAGAGGTTCCGTCTCTGCCTGGGTTCGCGCTTGTCGACTCTCGCTTGTCGAAGTACCTCATTGGTGCTTTGGCTCTTTGCAAACTCTATAGTCCTTGGGTTGCCCAACCGCTGCACCATTAATCTGGCTTGCCAGACTATGTCTGCAGCCACAAAATTATCCGAAGCACCCGTGTCAATAAGGATCTTAACAAAGTTACCTCCGAGCTTCCCTCGAAGGGCTAGTAGATGTCGCAAACGACTTTCTACCAAAGTTGCTGGTGTAATGAGTAACTTTGAGCTAGGGACTGAATCACATACCTCAATTTGGATTTCACCTGACTTAATGGCTATATTAGCTCTAGCCTTCTTTGGGTAAGGACATTCCCTCAAAAAGTGTCCCGCTTCACCACAGTTGTAGCATACGTTGTTTCCCATGCTGCTAAACCACTTAACCTTCTTATCCGTGGGTTTATCTCTTTTTCCTTGACTCCCCCACGTACTCGCTCGCTGGCCACTGGATTTTCCTTTCTGGAACCCCGAGGACTCATTCTTAGTGAAACTCTTCTTGAATTTCCCTTTGCTATATATTCCTCTTGGTTTGGCCCCTTTGCTAAATGTGGACCCTGACCCCGTCGTGTTCCCCTTTCGTAGATTATCGTTGAAATGCACCTTGATAGCCACATCTAATGCTTCTTTGTAATTGGTCGGGTTCCAACGCATCACCTCGCCGCGAGCCCAGGTTTGCAAGCCTGATATGAAGGCATGGAATGCATCCATATCACCCATATCCGTGACAAGCATCCTCTTTGCCATAAACTCATTCACATACTCCTGAATGGTTCCGGTCTGCTTCAGCCTACTCAGCTCATCCCTTAGGTGCAGAGTAGCATTCGAAGGAACGTATGTTGCGTGGATCCTCGCCTTCATCATTTCCCAAGTGGCCACCGATCCTTCATTGGCCTCCGTCGTTCTCCACCAAGACTTGGCATTATCTGCCAAGTATGGTTTTGCACATGGGACCTTCTCCGAGCTCGGTAACCGCAACACTCAGAAGTACTCCTCTATATCATAAAACCAATCCTTCACCACCTTATAGTCGTTCACTCCCTTGAAGACCGGTGGGGGCTCTGGTTTGTACTTGGGAATTGCCTGAGGGACTGATTCCACTTCGATATGTTTGACCTTGTCTGGTTTTGCCTCAGTCCCTGCCAAAGGGTCGCACCTTCTACACTGCTAGCCTCTGCAGTCTTTTGCCTTTTCTTCCGCTTCTCATCACGCTTTAGCTTGCGTACGAGAGTCTCCAGCAGGGCATTGGTCTGTGCCAATTGTCCTTCTAGAACGTCCAATCGAGCCTTGGATGACCGAACCTCACCACTGAACTCCTATTTGGAAGTTTCCTCACTAGAGTCCTACTCATGCAAGGATTCCTCATCCATAGCCTCTTGTTTGACTGGAGGCTCCAACTCCGGCAGAGGTTCCGTCTCCGCCTGGGTTCGCTTGCGCCCTACCTTTGCCATCTCCCAGCAATCTGCCTCTATCCTTCGCTAGAACTGAGGAAAAGGCTCCGATACCAAATTGTAAGCCACAAATTTTTCCTTTCCAATTTGCCAGCTTACCTTGTCTATCCGATCAACACTACCTTGGCTTTTGCTAAGTTCCCTCACCAAGGTTCCTGCCTATTGTACCAGCTCCTACTTAGTTTCAACTACTCACTGCATGAGCAACGGAGCGTTAGCCATCCATCCACGGATTCCCAAATCTCTCCCAATCCCCTTCCCCGGGTTAGACTGGACTTAAGGTTTGGCTACACTCCCCGTAGGCACAAGCAGCCAAGCACACTAAACCTCCAGGTTCCTAACATCCCTTGGTATAACAAAACTTGATGCCTTGGGTGCAACACTTGCTTCAGGACGCCAGGGCGAAACACCGTGGTCTAACAGCCCGGTATGGGTACCTCTAACCCCCCCCCCCACTTCCATCCCAAAGGGAAGGCCCAAGCCCCTAGGAAGGGCGAGGACTAATGAGCCACAAGGTACTTAAGTGGGGCACCACTCCACATGAGCCGGGAGCACTGTAGTCGGTTTACCTTTTAGGAGTGGGAGCTGCTCTTGAGCACTTCCTTGGGTGGCCCTTCTGGCACCACCCAAGTCCATGCTCACTCCCACCCAAGGCCCCTCGGCCCCAGTCTTAACCTCAAGTTAGTTTGGAAGCACCACTGGAGAGTTCCTTCAAGATTGGTTCTTAGACCTCACTATCCCTACTATACTTTTGGAACCCCCTGCAGCCCCCCCCCCCCCCCCCCCCCCCCTGTGCCCCCGTGGAAGACACACGCTGTGGGCTTTCACCCCTTGACCCGTATTAATACTCGAACTCGGTCTTGAACTCGATCTTGGACCTGATCTCGGACCCGACTTCGGACTCGGTCTCGGACTCGGTCTCGGACTCGATCTCGGACCCGATCTTGGACTCGACTTTGGACTTGACCTCGGACTCGGTCTTGGACCCGATTCGGATCTCGAACTCTGTCTCGAACTCGGTCTCCGATTCGGCCTCGGACTCGATCCCGGACACTATCTTGAACTCGGTCTCAGAGTCGGTCTTGGACTCAATCTCCGACTTGGTCCCATCTGATAAACTCTTTGTCATTTTAGTCAAGCTTTCAGGGATCCTTTAGCCTACGACACCTCAGGGAGTTGGTTCCTTACAAAAGGGACAAAAGTATAGAGTGACTTAAAACAGTCCTAGAGCATCCCACATCCCAATGCCAAGACCAACACACAAAATGGAGCCAAACGGAGTCTAGTGTTATTTTAGCATACTGGTGGCATAACGTGAGGATATAGGTACTCCACCAACTAGTATGGTGTGGAACTTGGGCTTATACCCAAGTCAGACGCAGAACAAGGACAAACACGCAAGTGGGAGTTAAACTACCTCAAGTTGGTCAGCTATGCTCGACCTACCCACTATCCCTACTATACATTTGGAACCCCTTATATATCCCCCCCCCCCCCCCCCCAGAACCCTTTGAAGAACACATGCTTTGGGCTTTCACCCCAAGCCTCCCTTAATATCAGGAGTTAGTCTTTAGGACAAGTTCAAAACTTATTAAATATAGAATGGTGTTAAAATGTGAATTTGGACACGAGACGAACACCATTGTGTTCAGGCCAATCTCTACATTCCGTAGATATGCCAAATAAACAAATCTAGACACTTTCCATAAATAGCATTTGGGACCGGAATGAAACTAACACAAAGGGCATGATAGCAAAAGTGTTTGGCAAATATGGTAAGCTATTATCTAGCAAATATTGAGGGACTAAGCTTAATATCGTAGAGGTTCTTGATATTAGCAAGTGCAAGCTAATGACACAAGTTTCTTAAACCAGGACGAGTATGCTCAGCAAGAAACACATAGAGTTCCTACCTTATATTTATCCAATCTAAGTGCATGGTCATTGACATGTTTCTCAATTAGCTCAAGTGGGAATTGATAACGGGTCCAACAATACCAACTTTCTGCCGTCGTGGTAGTAAGGAAAGAGTGTCCATAAAGACTAGCCGATAGGTAACTTTCGATACCTAAAATCACATTCGCGACACTTTGTTCCATTGAGGAGTTTATGTGTATAAGAGAATGTACCATTCTAGTTTACCATTTAAGTTTTTGTGCTGATTCTACTGCTGGTTTTCTCTCAGGTAGAAACATCCTGGGGTCTTACAATTCTTTTCTACCTAACCAAGCTTGTTTTCGGCATTTTTGGGTAATAAAGTCCTTTAGGTCTTGAGAAAAAGATTCAATCTTATTATTTCTCTTATTGCAGCTTGGCTTTGTCTATAATTTGGCTTCTCCACATCATTGTTTACATGCTTGTCAATCCTCCAGGTTTTCTGTTTCTGAACCAAGTCTTTATTCAACTTGACATTGCCGGGGGTACTTTTTGTCGATGCAATCTCTAGACCTGAATAGTTTCCTTGCTTTCAGAATTGCTAGGAACTACCGTGTTTGCAATTTTTTGCTACTGCCTTATCATGTCTGTCATATTTGGAAAGAGTTTCTTTCCATTCATCCAATGAAGTAAGCATTTCTTTTTTAATGGATTTTCTAGAATGTAATGGTTTTTATTATGAAACTATAGGTGTTCTCAGCTAGACAAGAAAGTAGGAAAAGAAATAAGGGAAGTTGCTGTTTTGGAAAGATTGGATACATTCTACAAAATGCATGGCCTGCGCATTTAGCTTACCAGATTTCAAACCCAAACAGTGCCATGTTAGAGGAACACTAGGAACAATTAATCTAAAACTTTACAACTGTCTTAACATCTGGATTGTCTTGAATGAGCGAGAAATCTAATCCCGGAGTAGATCTCTAGGACCATAGCAGGAGATGTCACACCTCTGATGTGCTGCCGAAATAGCCTGAAACAACTGATCAGTACATAAGCATTTGCCAAAGAAAACTTACAATATGCTCATGACAAAGTTCGTGAGTTACAGGAGGAAAAGCTTGACGGTTCTGAGGGCCTCCCTTTGCCTTGTTCCATCAGCACTGGCTGCACTGTGCCAAGCCGTTTGCAACAAAAACGCCCAATAGCATTCTCTAAAGTTCTATTCTCGAAGTTTTGTTCCTTGTCAAAGTCAACTTAAATATTACCTTGTCTGAGAGACCTTGTTGCTCTACAATATTTTTGCGACAGAGTTCCTGGGGTCGTTTGCATCAAAGTAGCAGGATGGGAAAATCCGGCACCAGATGGAGAGCCAAATGGCACTCACAGCCAAGCCATCAACTCGGCTTAGAGCTGATTGAGCGTGTCCGTGGCTAACTTGTGGTAACCTTGAGTGCGAAGAATCTACAGAGACCAAAGAGACAATGATAATGATCTCAAACTGTCCTGTTTCGTTTTATTAATATATCAATGCTTCTTGATGGGCACCACAAGACTATAAACAGTATATAGATAGAACATTATGACAAAAGCTTTGAGCAAAGACAAGTTTCAACAACATCGTGAAGGTATGAGCGTTATAGACTCTCATAGATAAACTTATCATCACCTTCCAATATTCCAGTGGAAGGCAAAAATTTGCTACATTGACGGAATCCAAAGCATCTAGCTTTTATATATTTATTACTTTTATGTAGTTTGTCGTTCCAGGTCTATGAAGCCGTTGTTTCCCTGAATGTCTCTTTCAGAAATTGAGATTAAAAAGACTGTTATTTTCAAGTAAATGAAAGATATGACTTGATTATTATTTAGAAAGATGTTTTAGCTTGAAGCAGGGGGCATCTTGGCTCAATTGACACAGCCTGGATATTAGAAACCAAAGATGTTATCTGCAGCTTCCACAACCTTGCCAATGACACCAAAGATGTTATCTGCATCCACAGCCTTGTCAATGTCACCAAAGATGTTATCTGCAGCCTCCACAGCCTTCTTTTTGGCGTCTGGGTTCATCTTGTCAATGACCTCCTTGTGTGGCTTAAACTTATGGAAGGTGAACTCTGCAAATAGAACAAAAGGAGCGTGCAGTCTTCAGTGGTTTACATTAGACACCTCACCTCCAATGATGCCATTGGAATCCACCTGATGGAACAAAATATGGGTGCTATCAGACGAAGCAAAGAGTTTGATGCGGTACACCTGTACTCATAAGCATGAGCTGTGACTGAAATACAAAGGGCAGCCTGGGCACAAACCTTGAAGTACGGGTTTTCCATATCAGGGTACCTTAAGACCACGATGTCAACTATGGTCTTCTCGTGGTGCTCATGCTTGGCAGACTGCGCAAGAATTTCCTGAAGAACTTCAATGTCGATCTTGGTTGATTTCAGGACGTCCTCATCTGCAATCAGATTCACAAACCAGGTCCGGACCTGTGACGAGAGAAGGCCGCAAAGGTTAATAGCTTCTATAATATATAACTTCTACTACTGCTTTCACAATAGCTCCTTGAAAAATGTGATCCTTCGGGAGTTTGTTGAGAAACTTGTCAGCTCTGCTAACCCCATCGCCCATTGGCTCAACCAGGGGATTTTGCATGAACATGGAGTTGACCTTCTCCCAAGTTCGCTCTTCTGGTGGCACTGTGGCAAGAAGAGTGGTAGTTCCTGAGATGCAAACCTTGAGAACCTCATCCATCTTCTTCACTGTTTCTGCATTCAATGCCCCAAACGATGGTGCCAGGTTGGTGTGGAGGTAATCCTCGGAACTCTTGGAACGCACATCAATCTGGAGCATTCCACAAGGAGTTAAGCACTGCTTTGGGCAAGACAGGTTCCACTTTACCTTGCTGAAATCAAAATTCGCCACAATGTCACCAAGGCTCCCTGCATTGTCGCCATTGTTGCCATTGCAATTCACCTTCAGAAGAAGTATGTACACCAGAAGAAGACTCCATTTTTATAATGGGGTAAATGAGTTAATTTAGTGCACAAAACATGTTTATCCCAAAATGAAGTATAGCTTGACTCATCGCAGCTGCATGACTTTGTCATACATATACCTCCAAACCTGCAGGTTAAAAAAAAAAAGGTGATTGGGTGGATTGAGCGTTCTGAAAGATTAGTTTAGTGCAGAAAATGAGTTAAACGCATTTACACCAAACAGAAAACGCCAAGAAAATCAGGTATCATATTCTTTACGCATATGCTTTTAGGGCATGATAAACTGCCGTACATTGCTCTGGGTAGATTGCAGCGTCCTCTCCTCGCCAAATGAGTAGACGACTTTGCCTGGAACCGCATCGTCGCAAAGGAACCAGTGCTTGTGGAAACCCACAGGTCCACTAAGTCAACTTTTACAACTTTAAAAACCCTTTGGAGAATTGATGGTGAAGGAAATGGGCCGTGAACGTCAACAGGGTGAAATCACACTGTTAGGGGAGAGTAGCAAAAGCTTGTTTGCGCTTGTCTGAGATTGGGAGCCTGACTTCCAAGGCAGGATAGGGAGGTGTTGATTGATGCCACCACCCAAGCGTACCAATAACAACGTCCTGATGAAAGCCATCGAGAATGTTAGAAACCCCTCGCCAAAGTTTAGCGGTGGCGCTGGTAGCATTGGTAGCGGTGGTGACAACCGGCATAAGCAGCAGCGATCGTGGTGGAGCAACTACATTTGTTGCACGCTGAGAATCAGCTAGTGATTTTTGGACAGAGAGAATCTATGCCAAGCTACGATCAGCTTTGCAAGATGGCACGGCCCAAGTTGGATGCCAGCGCCAATCTCAGGCGATCCAAAGCGCCAGGCTCTGCGGTGCCTAGGATGTCGTTCTCTAGCCGGTCCCTGGCGAGGAAGAGTTCCTGGAGGCAGCAGAGTAGAGTGTTTGTTTCGGACTCGCTAACCAGCACTTGCTCCGGCCATTCCAGCAGCTCCACCTGATAGATCCGAATTTTAGAGTGTAAACGAGATGTGAGAACAGCTCCATACTGATTCTTGGAGCAAGGACAGCCAGAATTTACGTGGAAAGGTTCCAGATTTTAGAAGCTGCAAGCCGGGGTTTTAGTGAGCAAGAAGAAGTTCCGAACGGATTGGTAACCTGGAGAAGAGAAGTCACAGCGAGGTTTTCGGTGTAGGAAGCCACAGATCTCTGATGTTTTGCAGCGCTGCCTTAAAGCTTTTGTACCTGTGTGAAGTTAGAAGTGAGCTCCGGATAGTTTCGCAACTGTATAAAGTGAGTACCTTGCTAGGAACGACAGGCCTTGATGCTTCGTTGCTCCCGAGCCAAGGATGTCACAGAGACCCTCAAAATGCTGGCACGGGAAAAGAGCGTTAAAAGTGTGCGTGTATCAAATAAAACGTAAGACTGCTACCTCGAGATTATCCAGACTATCAGCTTCACCAGACGTTATTGTGTTCAAAATCTGATCCACAAGAGTAGAAAGCCTCTGCTCGTCTCGGGCCAATTGAAGCCACATTATCCCTTGGCCCTTCTTTCCATGCTTTAAACTATGAACACCAACAGCCTGGAAGACATAAAACACATGTGAGAACCCCAAGCCTGGAAAGGAAGAAGATACTAAACCCTGGCGATGGCTGTGCTCACGGTATCAAGTTCATAGAGGCGGCATATCTCTAGTGCCTGTTGCACAAAATTCACATTAAGATTCAAGAAAACGTCACACCAAGACCAACCTTCAATGCCAGTTTCTGATTGGAACAACTCTGCTTCATTAGGAGAGCTTCAAGCATTCCCAGGCCTTGCTTTGGGCAAGCCGCGAGGTAAACAGGTGCTAGCTGAGATAATTGTTAGACAAACATCAAGAACAAAGAAATCAACGATATACCTGCCAGGTTAAGCTGTGCGAAGACAGTACTTGAGAATAAACCAAACGATGGAGTTCTTTCAAGCTCAAGCCGCCTAGAGTTTGCCTGTCTTCTTCAAGAAGAGATCGAACGTCCTCCCCTTTTGCTATCAGGAGATCATCAACATGCGCCATCATCCTGATAGAAAATTTATATCAATATTCGACATGAGAAGTTCTTACCAGGCATTGAAAACCTTCGAACACTTCGCCAAGAGTATCTGTATAGTGCTAGATTAAACTCCACTGTGACGGGGAAGAGCATTTACCTCGGTGTCGTTGCTGATAATTGCAGATAAAAGTTCTTCAAGGTCTTCGTCCCCAGAACTTTTCAATCTTTTGCACTTGGAAGCTATGCTACGCATTCCATCTAAGACCTGCACCCGATAATTGCAAGTGAACTGAGCACACTACACAGTTCATACATACCAAAGAAAAAGGTATCAGATGTAGGAAATGCGCCACCAGCAGCTCCATCCAGTGAAACGTAGAGAGCTGTAGAACATCAACGTTTCCCAATAGCACCTGTATTAGCTTCTTAAGACCAAGAAGCGTCCCACGGTGGTTGCATTCCGCCCAAAACACACTATTTTCAAGCTTGGAAACCTGACTTCGCCATTTTTCCCTCGCCTGCATGTAATAAAATCTGAGAAACTAAAAACTTTGCTGCAACCACATCAAACCTTAGAAGAGTCAGGCTTAAAACCTATAGCAACACCAGGACTTTCATCAGGGAGCCTTGGGCGCAGCCGCGGCATTTGCATAATGAGCAGTGTAACTGCTTCTACGAGGCCATTTTCAGTCTGCCAAGACATAAAAAAGCATCCGGAAGTTAACGCAAGTCAACAAAACAGCATGGAGAAAGAAACCTGCCGGTCATCAAGCTGATCCAATCGATACGATCCATGCATCCGCAAGAACGCTATCTGGAAGATTGAGATTACCAATGGAACTTACACGCACAGTTTTACAACTTACAACAACGTCAAGCCATCCGACTGACAAGGCCGAGGCCATTGCATCCCAGTAAGCTGCATCGTCTTCGGGAAACTGCAAGTGCAAGTTAAACAACGATACACAAAGAGAAAACAAAAAGCTGCAAGACTTCGAACTTACTTGAATCTCGGAAAGCTTCCGCTGGAACGACACTACCTTGGAATGTACAGTGTCCTCATCAATCAAGAGGACTTTGTCATACTTCTGCAAAGCTCACAGGCAAATCAATCGTAAGTCAAGAAAAAACTCACTGCTTCTTACCGCTAGCCAGTCTACAAGACGCTCCGGAAGCCACCATGTCGCGCTTCTGTCCACATAGAAAACTTCTATGAGCTCCCACACAGCCTTAAGCATCGAGGTCTTCTCCTCCTGCACAAAACAAATAAATAAATCAAATGAATCTTTCACATCATTCTCTCACACAACCTTGCCTTGGGTGGGCTGGTCGAGAACGCTGCGAATGCTCTCGCTATATTCTAAAACATGCTCCCACCTGCGATCACAACTAGCGTTTCTAGAGAAAAAGAGAAGAATTTTTCATACCAGTGACCAGTCGCCAGGGTTGTAGCCCAATTGCCGCTGGTTCTGGAGAAGAGCAAAAGCCGGGAGAGAATCATACGCCAGTCGCCGCCTCTCGGCATCCCATCCTTCTCCCAGATGAATCTCCGTGACTCTTCCACCGCCTCCCACAGCATTCTCGATGTAGGAGAGCTGGAGCTGGTTCCCATTGCTCCACGACACACAATCGCCCTGGATCCCTCAATCCGCCCGGCACGCTATAGATTACCGCGGCCGAGGAGCTGAGGATCCATCGCCACCGGCATTACGCTCCCCGTTCTCCAGCTCCTCGAGACGCTGGATCCCCGGCATCACGCGCTCCAGAATCAGGCCTATCTTCCCAAGATCATCGTCGTGATTGGGCTCAGCATTGCCCAACTCTCGATCCTGATGCTCCCGGCGGACGTCGCGAATCGCCATTCCTGCGAGAAGAATCTCTACGTCGGGGCGTGTAAGCTCACTCTCCCGATGAAGCAGCTATGGTGGGCGGTTTACATCATCGACACTGTGCTCGTCATTCCTTTCGCGATCTTCTTCTACGAGAGCGATCAGGAGAAGTAATCTTCCATCTTTTTGTTCTTGTTCTTAGAATACTCGATCGACCGAGCTCCTCCTAGAGTTTCTTAAGTTCTTTCTATTCCTCCATGATCTCAAAAGCTTTCTTTGTTCGTGGTGATTTCCAGGACTGTGACACAAAGGGTAAAGAACGCTCTCTTGTGGGTGGTGATACTCCTCACAGTTTTCTGCCTCCTTTTGGGAATTCTCTATGGTAAGAAGCTCTTTTCCATCTTTTGTTCTTAAAC
The DNA here is from genome assembly GCF_000143415.4 of Selaginella moellendorffii. Lineage (NCBI taxonomy): Eukaryota > Viridiplantae > Streptophyta > Lycopodiopsida > Selaginellales > Selaginellaceae > Selaginella > Selaginella moellendorffii. The sequence goes on along the minus strand of NW_003314468.1, from coordinate 5,157 downwards.
CCTTTTTCTACGTGATTGCTTGAAGCTGTTATTGGTTATGCCGATTTCACCATGAGAAGTCTTTCATCCACAACGATGGCGTTCATTAATGATTTTAGCTCGCTCAATGCAAAGGCTTCGTGCTTGGTTTCGGCTGGTTTCTCATTGTTTTCTAATGTTACTCTCATGGTAAGCCTTTTCTTTTACATTTTCCCTTTCTTCATTGATCTGACAACATTGTGTGACAGTGTGCAGCTTATATGTCTGGATCTCTGGTTAAAACTATCTGTGACTTACGTGATCACATTAAACACAATAATAGGATCAATACTCTTCATGGTAATGTCGTTTTATGTGTTGTTTTCTAGAAGATCTGATTTCCTTCCTGCAGATGTTTGGAGGTGTTGGAATGGCAACATTACCACTGAGCCTCATATTTGCGTTCAAGAATAGGCCCAAGTGTGTTATTACTCGTGCTCAATACGTAAAGGTGTGTGTGTGATTTGTTCTCATTTCTTGCAACTAATATCTTCAAGGTGATGGCTTTACAGGAGGCGACTGATCTAGCCAAGCGCTCTAACGAGCTAAAAACGGCGACTTTGGGCCTCCAACGCGAAGAGAGAGGTGGGAAGAAAGGACGGATGTTTCGAAAAAATGTGAAGAAAGTCCAGCAGGTGAGCACCACTGCGCACAGAAACAAAAGTAAATGGTGGACGTGATCATGTTGACAAACGCATATGTGTAGCTCGATTCAGGAGCTTGTCTTTTTGGAAGATGATGTTGAAGCTCTGAATGAGGCATTCCCACAGGGAGAGAAGGTACCGTTCTAGTTTACCATTTAAGTTTTTGTGCTGATTCTACTGCTGGTTTTCTCTCAGGCAGACACTTACGGTTCTCTTCTACCTAGCCAAGCTTGTTTTTGGCATTGTCGGGTAAGAAAGTCCTTGAGAAAAAGATTCAGTCTTATTATTTCTCTTGTTGCAGTTTGGCTTTGTCTATAATTTGGCTTCTCCACATCATTGTTTTCATGCTTGTCAATCCTCCAGCTTTTCCGTTTCTGAATCAAGTCTTTATTCAGCTTGACACTGTCGGGGGTACTTTCTGTCGATGCGATCTCTAGACCTGAATAGTTTCCTTCTTTTCAGGCTTGCTGGGAACCACCACGTTTGCAATCTTTTGCTACTACCTTGTTATGTCTGTCATATCTGGAAAGATGCATCTGGGAATGAGGCTTCTGTTTCTTTCCATTCATCCAATGAAGTAAGCACTTTTTTTTAAATGCATTTTCTAGAATGTAATGGTTTTTATTATGAAACTATAGGTACCAAGGCACGCTCGATCCAATGTGGCACGAGAATGTGATCGCGTCGGGCGCGCAACCGTCGAGCGCCATGGATTCCAGCAGCTGGAGCGCCGATCGGCCGTGCCGGCCTTGGCCGTGGCCGTGATGGCGATATTCCAAGAAACCGTGCTCTGTCGATCATTCCCTGGAAGATCTCGCGCGCGTCGTCCAGCCGCCCCGATCGGCTGAAGAGATGGACGAGGGAATTCCCCACCGCACCCTCGCGGTAGAGGCGCTGTGGCGGATATCGGGCAGGATGTGGTGCGCCAGTGATGGATCTTGGATCGCTGTGGCCGCGAAAAGCACGCTCACGATCGTCTCAAGATCCATGATCCGGAAGAGCTGGATCGCGTCGGCATGGCGTCGAGGATCGATCGCGCCTTGCGGAGCTGCCGCGTGCATCACCGCCGTCCAGGTCACCACGTTCTTGTCCAGGGTTTGATCGAAGAGCTCCCTCGCGCGATCCACCAGCCCCGCCTGTGCGTAGGCCGAGATGATCGTGTTCCAGGACGAGAGATTCCTCGGCGCCGTCATCGAATCGAATGCCTGCCGCGCCTCCTCAGCGCCTGGATCATCACGTTCCAGGCAACGGTGTTGCAGTGCTTCATCCGCGAGAAGAGCTCCCTCGCCTGGTCGATCTTCCCCACGGATCCATAGCCCGCGATCATGGACGTGATGGACATGAGATCCGGATGATCCAGCGCGAGGAAGAGCTCCTCGGCGTTGTGCATCAGCGCTCGGCGTAGCCCTGGATCATGCTCAACCACGCGACACAATCCCAGTGAGGCATAGCATCGAAGACCGATCGCGCGAGATCGACCTCCCCGGAGGAGACGCAGGCGTGGAGGAGATTTTTCCATCTCGAGACGTCCCTCTCGGCCATGGCGTTGCGGAAGAACTCCTGGGCTTCGCGAATTTGCCCGCATTGGGCAAATGCTGCGATCATCGCGTTCGCCGAGACGACGCCCCGGGCAGGCATCCGCGCGAAGACCTCCCGCGCCTCGCCGATCCGGAGGCGCTGCGCGGCGATGGTGAGCATCGAGTTCCAGGTGATGACGTCGCGGCGGGGGGATTCCACGAACAGGGATCGCGCGTCGCGGAAGCAGCCGTTCTGGGCAAGCGCGGCGATGGTGATGTTGATGGTGAAGAGGTTGCGGACGCGGAGCTCGCGGAAGACGGCCATGGCGCTGGCAATGGAGCGGCAGGCGCCATACATCTGGATGAGGAGATTGGCGACGAAGAGATCGGTGTGCCAGCCAGAGCGGACGATCTGCGCGTGCAATCGCCGGCCACCCTCCAGATCCCTGCCCGCGATGCATCGCCGCAGCAGCACGACGTAGCCCGACGCCCCGGGATCGCTCATCCTCCTCGTCCCCGCGCATTTCCAAGGAGGAATAGTCTGTCGTGCCCTAAAATTCGTTTGAGTTTAAAGCATATTCTAAGGATAGGCATAATCTACGTCAGCCCTAAATTCTAAGGTAGTATAATCCACGTCCGCCCTAATTCTTCTATGGCATATTCTTATTCTGTGTACTCGCGAGATCCACTTGTGTTCGAGAAGCCTTTTAGCCCTGGTCGTCTGAGGCCTGCTCAAGAGCAAGCAGTCCTTGACTTCTGTAGACTGGAGCACGAGTCCGAGTTGATGGAAGTCGGATTAAATCGTGTAGCGCCAGTCGGCCTCCAGCCTTGTCGCGATCCAGCCTTTAAATCGAAACGCTGGCACTTCTTCATTCTTGCTGACGCTCTCCAGATCGATCAGCACGTACTTCTCTTTCGAGTAGTCATACATGATCTTGTGCAGGATGAGACAGACACTAGAAGAAAAGAAAATTAAGAAAGCTTACCATCTTTGTGCAAAGCTTTCAATCCTCATACGCCATGTCGCACATGTCCTCCTCGTTGTTGGGGTATTTCTTCACACAGAGCGGTAGAGTTTCCACCTCGTAGACCGCCTTCATCGCCTTGATCACTTCCGTGCTCTTGGTGACCGTCGCCAGTCTCGCTCTCTTTCTCCTCCTGCCGCCACTGCCGCTGCTACTGTCTGATGAAGAAGATCGTTCTGATGATTCCGAGATATCAGAACCTAAGCGAGAGGACGTGTGCTTCGGGATGGCAGAGAGAGTCACCTCGCGCATGAGTTCTACCTCCTTGGACTCAAGTGTAGGCCCAAACACGCTACTGATCATATGTCCTCCAGCTTCTATGGCGGCGATGTAAGCGGCCTCGAGACCAGCAAGACAGACCTCGTGCTCGGAAGAATACACTTCGAAGTCTATGATTCTCTTCATTTCGCAGTGACCATGGGGAACAAACGTATCAAGTGGAGGCCTGAAATGATCTACTCAGTACGGAATCGGTGCGAGCTTGTTCATCACTCACAGGGTTTCAGCGGCCACGCTCACATCCATTCATAGCAACAAGAAGTAGAGCTTGCTCAGTCCATCCAGCACGTCAGTCACTGGCATGAGGACTCCCTACGCCAAAAGAACGTTAGAAAACAGAGTTTTCTCAGTGAATCACGTATGCTTCTTGCTTGGAGCATGAAAAACTGGCCGAACTGCCCTGCAGCTGTGTAGCATATCACAATCTTGAGCTTCTGATACTTTTCCCCTGCCCCATGATGATATTGCGTGGCCGATTCGACTTGCTGAAGAACTTCCATCATGGAAGTTCCATGATGACTCCTTTGGTAGCACTCTTCGATAAGTGTTTGGGCAGCACAATCTCTCAGCAGGTCCTAGATTCACTGGAACTGCATTGCCATTGCATTGTAGTACTCCTTGGCCACCAAGGAACCAAGTTTCATTAGCTGTTAGGATCCTATCCTAATTGGCTAAAGGGGTGATTATTTGATTGTAAAGCCCTTTCTTTATCCTATTATCTTGGCATGGTGCTTAACACCCAATTATATTGAGGCCACCCTTTAGTCAACTAGCTTACAGTTGCATAGCATATCATAATCTTGAGCTTCAGATGCTTTGCCTCAATGATGTTGTGTGGCTGATTCAACTTGCTGAAGAACTTCCATCCTGGAAGTTCCATGATGACTTTTTTGATAGCACTCTTCGATAAGCATTTGAGCAGGACAATCTTTCAGCATGTCCCAGATTCACTGGAACTGCATTGCCACCACATTGTAGTACTTCTCCCCAACCACTAAAGAACTAAACCTTATTCATTGTTAGGATTTTATCCCTTACATCTTATGCTAATTGATTAAAGGGCTAATCACTTGATTTTAAGGCCTTTTTTTTATTCTATTATTTTGACTTGGTGCCTAACATTTGGGACATCAAATAACTCATCTATGGAGGAGGGGGGACATCATGTCGAGATGTTCCCTATCAAAGTCAGAAAGAAAAGCTTTCATGTCGTCGTGCCCAAAGACAATAAGGAGCAGGCTTTCAGGATGTTAGTAGCTCTATGCCACATAGGCAGGTTCTGTTCCTCTATACCTAGGGTGTAAGATGCTCTTTAGCAGTATCATCATGGTATCAGAGCTGTGAATGGTACACCATGCTTCCCGCGATCTCTGTATTAATCATGGGAGATTGTTGCATGTTCGCAGTCATATGGCAAGCAGCAGCAGGGCGCCATTGTGGAGTAGCGTGATTGGAAAATTCGAAAAAAGTGAGTCTTTTCCATAATCAAGATTGGTCTTTGGTGAGCAGTAAATTCATCTTCTTGATTGTGCCAAGATTTCCAGCGAGAATTGGACTGCTTTATCCCAAATTCTTGGGGCACAGACAGAGGAGCATGTTGTGACCTTGAAAGGGCGTGAACCCATTGAGAAATTTGTCAATGATATAAATTATATTGAGGTTTGCCTCACAGAT
>NW_003314467.1:60564-62181 GCF_000143415.4 Selaginella moellendorffii | reverse complement strand
CTTTCAAGTACAAGACTTGCAGAATAAATGAAGCCAGCTTTGATTAATTACAAAACCTTGCTTTCTAGAGTTTACAGCTATAACTTTCAACGGATTGTTTTAAAATGCTTACTCTTGATGCTAAAATGCTTGAAAATTTAATGTGCCCAAAATATTTTGTCCTTCTCCCAGCGGAGCTGGGATCCCAGCTAGTGTTGACCTTATAAAAGGGATCCTATGAGAAGAAGAAGAATTTCTTCAAAGTTGAGAATTGAGCTAAGAAGTCTAATCGATGGACTAACGATTGTGGAGACCCACTCATAGAAATTATTGGCCTTTGGACTGGCAAAGCAATTCTCTAGTGGATTTCTATGAGCTCCTTCTGGATCTGCTTCACCCCACTGTGTCAAACCACTCATAACCTTTTGGAGTAGATTGTAAATCAGCTGTTTACAAACATTTTTAATTCATTAATTATTTTATTAATATTATTATTGAATTAATAATTAATAAATTAAATAGTTATAATTAAATATTAAATGAGCTGATTCTGATAATTTACAATCTTTTATTTCTATCCACTCAAAACCTTTATGATATACATGCTGCAATGTGAACAATACTCAGCCAAGGACATTCAACCATTCCCTACTTGGAGCATATCGGGATCTGAAAGAGAGAAGCTTGAGAAATTTATGCAAAGCCAACCGTTGATCTCACCGTTCCAGCTTCTGGGATGCCCACAAATTGTTGGCATCCACTAGCAACTCTATACTGCAAGCAAAACTGGTCATAGAAGGGAAAAAAAAAGAAGAGCTAAGAGAACTTTACCATGGCTATATGTCTTTAGTGATGTCTGTCAGCTATTCACATACTTCCCAGCCCACATGGTTGGATGATCTGCTCAATGTGGATCTCAAAAGTACAGGTAGTGATCTGGTCAAAATTGCTGGAAGGTAGAGAGTTCTTTTTTCCAATGAATAGCTTATCATCTGTAGATGTTTTCCAGGAGAATGACTTGTCAATGCCACTGAGTGGCTTTAAAGGGCCACGAGTTTCAAAACACAGGTACAGTAAACATGCTGATTTTGTTCCATTTCAATGTGTCAATTGAGTTATTTCTTCTTGTATAGGGAGTCAACTATTTCAAGTAAGACAATTCTTTTCACAAGAAAAATCGGCCTTCTCATGCTCAGTACGCAAACAAAGTTTGCATCTCAGGAATGGAGCAACACCACCACAAAACCCGGTGAGTGAGGCTCTCAACAAAAGCAAACATCCTATCTTCTATGAAATATGTGAATGGTAATTAAATTTTTTTTTCTTGCTATCTCTTGCGATATAAGAGCTCATGTTTCTGTGCATAGGGGAGACCTTTTGACTTTCCTATCACTACCGCATCCTTGATCTCTTTATGGACAAAAAAATGTTTTCTATTCTATGTCTTCTTCCACAATCATACAACTGACCTCTTCCATAATAAGATGTGAAGCCAGTTTAGGGTTTAGGGTTTAGGGTTTACCATATTGGTGAGGATTTGACACTATTTTGAATGGTTTGTGTGTGGCAAGCTCTTTTAAGAACAGGTAATCCTCACCAATATGGTCTAAACTCCTAAAGTTCTCATTCCATACATGC
>NW_003314467.1:58939-60191 GCF_000143415.4 Selaginella moellendorffii | reverse complement strand
TTTCAATTCAGTATTGTGCTTCAAGTTTGGCACTTCAGGACTATGAAAATAGCATATAGGGGATGATTATTTCTAAAATTTGAGAGATTAAGATTCTGGTGTGATTGGTAGGGGATAAAAGATATGTTATTCTGGCGAATATGGAATTCATCAAATAAGCAAAAATATGGTGTTCTGGCAAAGTTTTGTTACTTATTTTAGTACTTTCTAACATTTTTAATTCTGATGGTTTAGGAGTTTTAGAAGCAAATTTTGTAGATCCCACACGTAATAAATAAGTATTTGAAAGAACACTTAATCTTTAATGACTAGAACACCTCTTGCAAGTTATACATAAAAGATTTTGATTAGAATTCTTTTTATAATTTTAAATTTCTGTAATAGCTTCCTATACAGTGATAATAATTGCAACAATATGGGATATGAGGGACCATCTGCTTATATTACTTTTGTTACCAATAAAAGAAAGGGTATATACACAGACAATGTTCCATTGTCATAAAAAGTATTTGTGGATATTGATGATCTCCAAGGTATAACTATCAATCTCTACACTAAAATGACAATTATGAATTTCAGACAAAGATGTGAAAGATACATATCATCACTACTGGATGATGAAAAGAAACAACTAATTCTCTAGGATTCATGTCACCTATGTAAAAGATGTTCTATCTATTCCAGCAGAGCTGGATTTCCTGCTAGTTTTTAAAATATTATTTGTGATTATGCTTATAATCTAACGATTCAAATACAAAAACTTAAAATAGATGGCATAGATCAAGTGCCAAAGGGGTGGCAACGCTTCAATTTTTTAATGACGATCCAAATCAAGTGAAAAATTTTAGGGCGATTGGGCAGATTGTGAGCCCTCTCTCTCTCTCTCTGTGCTGAAATTTTCTATTTGCTGCGTTTGATCGGACTGGCTGGGGACTGACGAGCCGGCCGTGCAAAAATGGTGGCCGTGACAAAGATGGTCTTCCCAATCCTCACGAGCACCAGTCATAAGTGAGTGTTCTATTCACTGTCGTCTAGAAAAAAAAAAGATTTTTTCCTGTTGTCAACTAAAATTCTCATCGGTCGTGCTCGTTGGTCATGACGACAGTGGATTGCTCGCTCTTATGGCAGCTGCCAAGATCTTGAAATCTCTAAGCTCAACGCAGGTAACTCCAAGCCACTATAGTTGGATCATCTCATGGATTTTCATTTCTATGATGAAGGTGGTGATCAAAGGTGTGGTTTGATTGTGATG
>NW_003314467.1:37759-58261 GCF_000143415.4 Selaginella moellendorffii | reverse complement strand
ACACCTTTGATGGCAATGAGATTCAAGGTATTCGTTTAATGCTTTGAAATCTCTCCCACCTTTCTCTTTCGCCAATGCTTTCTCTTTCGCTGATTAGGCCGAAGGAGTTGACATCACAGCCAACGCTGTTCCTCCAGGGTTTATAATGACACCTTTGATGCGGTACAAGAACATTGAAGAGTGAATATGATAAAAGGTGGGCTTAATTTAGCAACTTATGAGAACTATTTAAGTTCGTTGCTAGGTAGAGATGGCTAGGGCTAAGCGGACGATCAGGAGGACTCCACCACAGTACCTTTTTTTAACAAACAAATCACAAATGTTCGGGTGCGCTCAATTTAAGCAGCTGGAGGTGAAAACCACAAGCTCTCAACACTGCCATTAGGTACTTGTTGACCTGAATGTAGACCTGAAGCTCCGCCTAGGACAAGCTCTGTAATGAGTGGAAAGTAAGCTAAATACGTTATACCAGCAGCTCTCATATACCAGCCAGCTGTAGCACACATGCAGCAAATAGCAAACACGCCAAACAACTCCATGAAAATGAGCTCTTTGATCCAATCAGGTGACCACCAACAAGGGAAAGAGAAACTACAAAACAAAGAAAAGGAGATAGGCAATAAAAACACACAGCAGACAGACACACCTTCATTCAGGTACTACACTTTCCCTTTCCCTTTTTCACTATGCTGTTGCAAAATTGAGATAACAAGAGCTCAGCTCAATCACTAAGAGCTTAACTGATGGATGAAAGCTGACTCACCCTTGTTTTACCTGACAGGTATACTGTAGTGCCGTCTTTGTTTTGTTGTGTGGATCGACTGCTAAGGCGTTCTTAAGGGGGCAGAGGATGATTATTCAGTGAGCGTGAGACAGATGAGCAAGAAGAACGCAAGCGCCTTCACAAGCATTGGATCCAAGAGCAGACACACATAAAAAAAAAATATTCTCTGCCATTTACATTATCTGGAGATGAGGTCAGACACACATCTACAGCTTACCTCCTGCATTTGCAAAAGCCCCATTGGAATGGCGACAAGGAATGTGTCAAATAGCACAAGAGAATTATACAGCTAACTTCCAAAACACTCATTCATTCATATGTAGGCCTTTGATTTTCAGGTAAATCGCAAATAGATGTTTTGAAAAATGAGAGATGAAAACAAGAATAGAAAGAAAGAAAGAAAAAAAAAACCAAGTTTTGAAAAGCTGTGTCTTTAAAGCTTCCACTCCTTTTAAAGAAATACACACTCAAATATATCAAAACATTCTCCCAATTTTACAAAACACTTCAAAAACTTAACTGCCCCTTTTGCAAGCATTATATATGAAAAAAGATCCTTGTTTCAACCACCAAACTCCTGTGCCGTCTGCAAGGCAGTGCTTAGATCCCAGTACATTCGACAAGCTCCCAGCAGACTCTCTCACACGCCCTCACTCCTCTTGCCCAGCATCCCCTTGGAATCCTTCAGCTTCCCGGCCCTTGCAAACACATGCTGCTGAAGCGATCTGCAGTAAGATTCAAGCCATGGTTGCAGATTCCAAGTACTGCCACACGTTCACGAAAGCGATCTCCTCCTATTTCAAGGCCATGGCATGGAAGAGCTCTAGAGCTTCCCGTCCTTGTCTAGAGAGCAAAGCCCACCACCATGGAGTTTCACATCATTTACATGGGCATCTTGTACTTTGCCTGCTCGAGCTTGCCATCGTGCCATCATAGAGAGGCATGATACTGAGTTTTTTCCCGGCCATCTTGCCAAAAGAGATTCACCCTACCACAATCATGTCCCAGGCAACGAAACTCCAGTTCACTTCCTCTAGGAGCCCGTTCTGCAGTAATTTCCATACACAGGTTGTTCAGCGACATTTTGACACATCCTGCAATGTGACCATCACTCTAGGTGCACAACTCATAAAGTGCCACATCTAGGGTGCACATACTCAGCTAATCTATTTGCCCAGCTCAGTCTTTCTCTAACAGTCTCCTGGCAAATCTCAAACCTAGCCATGATATCTAACATCAAATAACTTACAATCCCAATTGATCTGTGAGCTCCACAATCCACAAACAACTCACAATCCAATGATTTCTGAGCGACGCAATCCTCAAACAACTCACAAACCAATTATCTGTGAATTCTCAAGTGACTAACAATCCAATGATCTATGAATTGTTATGAATCATAATAAAACCTTAAAAAGCTGTGGTAAAACTCTTTACTGTCAAAGGCTTTTTGAGAGTGTAACTAAATAGACATGTAGGCTAAGAAAAACTGTTTCGAATCACAGAAAAAAGGACTGCACAATTAGGTTGCCTTACGCATTTGTCAAGAGGTAATTTTGTTTCTGTGTTTTCTGAGCTTTGTTTTCCCCTGCTTTGTAGTGTTGTTCTGCTCCAAAATATAGGGACCCCAAGCATCATATTAAGGAGCTGTGCCTCTGTCAGCACTTTGTTTCAGTGTGCTTCTATTTTCTTGTGGTTTGGCTATTAGTCTATTTACTTATTTTCACCATCTAGAGCCTGCACACGCTGTCTAAGCTTCTATTTTCTAAAAGAGATTGTAAAATCTCCTATAGATCAATGGGTGGCAAAAGAAAGAGGAAAACATATGATCTAATTTTACATGAAGGCTGTATAATAAAAAAAATTTCAGCAAGTTTGAATTCATCTCTTATATGAATAAAAGCATGGATGTAAGTGTGAGAAACCTGGTATCCTTTGAAGAACCCCCAACAATTCCAAGATTGATACCCATAGAAAACACTTCTAGAAACGCTGCTGAATTTATCACCCTACCTGTTAATGAAGTAAATCCTGGAAATGGAACAGAAAGCATGGAAAACACTAAACATTTAGGACTCTTGCAAAACAACATAGATGGTAAATGTAAAGCAGATTATATTGGACTCATGGATAATTGTAAAGCTTTTCTTTTTGCTTCAGAAACACAATCACAATGCTGTCATGGTGAACGTGTGTCTATAGAAAAACAAATTGAGTTCCCTGAACTGATTCGTAAATTATTAGATGGAACAGATCAACAAGGAAAATTTAAAGAATTAATTTGAAATTATAATAGTGCTTTGGCATTTGCATCTATAGGGGCAAATATTGATGAAATGATTGGCAATGGACCATATTATTTCAAATTTCATAGACAAGTATACCATTCAATTGGCAGTTTCCATCCTAAGTAAGGTCATGATGCAAAATATTCTCAACTTTATATTTTAGACACACTAGAAGCTACAGAAAAAAGAATGAAAAGTAAATATAATAGTAAATATGATACAGGACTAATGAATGAATTAGATGCTTTATTACGAGAAATTAATCCATATGCAAAGGCATTTAAAATGCTAAAAGATGTGGAAGATGAGCTTCATATGACAAGTTCAAATATAAATAATGGACTACATAATATTGTAATGTATATTAAAGGTGAAAATACAATAGATCCAAGAAGACATAGTGCACCAAATTCAAATGAAATTGCTGCAATGTTTACAAACCCCCTCCATTTAATCGTAGTATTGCAATGCATCCAAAAGGTGAAAGTATGCAAGAAATATCAATTGTGACATCATGTTGTGATCCAATGGTATATCCACTATTTTCTTCAAATGGAAATGAAAGCTAGTCACCAGATTTAAAATACACAGACAAGGGTTTGTCTTTAAAAAGAATTAAGATAACAATGATAGAGTATTATCGCTACAAGTTTGCTATTTGTGGTTTGATAAGAGATAGTTTTAAGATTATTGAATTTAATTCAGTTTTAATGGGTGGAAAATTATTCCAACAATATATGGTTGACATGTACACTAAAGTAGAGGGTGGTTGTCTCGATTGGATAAAAAATCATCAACGTGAATTAAGAGCCGAAGCATACAGATCTTTTTGATTTTGTTATTAATAGAGCAGAACAACAAGGGATATGTTGGAAAACTTGTGATTTTGCCATCAGGATTTATCAGCGGACCAAGAAATATGAATCAAAATTATCAAGATGCTATGAGCTTAGTAAGAAAATATGGAAAACCTGATTTATTTATTATAATGACGTGTAACCCAAAATGGCAAGAGATAACTGAGAATTTATTACCAGGACACAGTTCTTTAGACAGATCAGATTTGGTAGCATATGTTTTCTATGCTAAAAAACAAAATCTTATAAATGACATATACAAAGAAAAAATATTTGAAAAAGTTAATGCAGATATGTATGTTATTGAGTACCAAAAATGAGGGCTACCACATTGTCATCTACTTGTCATTCTTAAAAATGAGAATAAAATCAAAATCATAGATGATGTAGACAACATTGTTAGTGTAAAAATACCAAACCCAAACAGTGATCCTAAATTGTATGAACTTGTGAAAAGACATATGATACATGGTCCATGTGGTCCTGGATTTCTTGAAAGTTTATATTACAAAAAAGGAGAATGTAAATCTTGATATCCACGAGATTACTGTGAAGAGACAAAAAAATATTAGTGGCCAATTCCCAGAGTATAAAAAACGTTATGATAGTCATAAAATCTACATTAAAAATAATGAAATTGACAATAGGTTTGTTGTTCCTTATAGTAAGTATCTTTTGAGTAAATATAAAATTCATATTAATGTAGAGGTTTGCTTAACCGTGAAAAGTGTGAAGTATATTTTTAAATACATATATAAAGGTCATGATTGTGTAGAGCTACACTTTCACAAAGAAGGAAACATAGAGATAGAGATTCTTGATTGGAATGAAATAAATGCATTCAAAAATTGCTGTTATATATCAGCTACTGAAGGAATGTGGAGGTTATTTGGATATGATTTACATGGGAGATCACATTCAATTGAAAGATTAGATGTGCACTTATTAAATTTGAAAAGTGTTTACTTTAATGAGGGTGAAGAAGAAATTGCATTAGAGAAAGGTCATAGAATAAAACTTACTGAATGGTTTGAATTGAATAAAAGAGATGAATTTGCTAAAATATTGACATATCCAGAAATTCCAGAATGGTATATTTGGAATGCAAAAACTAAAACATGGGTAAAAAGACAAGGAGGTTGGAAAGCTATAGATAGAATGTACACTGTACCACCAAAAGATAGTGAATGATTTTATATGCATTTATTATTGTTGTATAATAAAGGTGCAACAAGTTTTAAACATTTACGTAATTGGAAAAACATACAATATGATAGTTATTGAGAAGTTGCACAAACGATGGGATTATTACAGGATGACCAAGAATGGGATAGATGTCTAGAGGAGTCTCTCACATTTCAAATGCCTTTTTAAGTTAGATATTTATTTGGAATAATGTGTCTCTTTTGTGAGATTAATGATCCTAAAAAATTATGGAATAAATATAAAGTAGATATGTGTGAGAATTTAATACGTAAATACAATGATAAGAATGTAGCATATGCACATGCACTTCAAGAATTGTCTCTTTTACTAGAACAACATGGGAAATGCCTTATAGATTATGATATTACTATACTATGTATTACATATCCAAAAAATAATAAAGAAAGAAATAACACGTATGAGAATGAAATGTTTGAATACCAAGATATTGAAAAAAATAAATTATTACTGAATAAAGACTAGCAATATGTCTTTGACAAAGTATGTAAAGCATTAGATGATAAAAATGAACCACAAATATTTTTTATTGATGGTGTAGGAGGAACAAGAAAATCATTTCTATTCAATACATTAATAACACATTCATGAGCACTTGGAAGAAAGACTTTGTCTGTAACATGGATAGGAATTGCAAGCTGTCGCAAATGTGACTTCGGGTATTGAAAGATACTTGTTGACCAGTCCTTACAGGCACTCTTTCCTTACTGCCATGACGGCAGGAGGTCAGTACAGTTGGTTCCCTTTATCGTTCCCACTTGAGCTAGCTGAAAAACTGGTCAATGACCTTGCACTTAAATTGGATAAACATAAGGTAGGAACCCTATGTGTTTCTTGCTGAGCATACTCGGCCCGGTTTGAGAAACTCGTGTTATTGACTTGCATTTGCTAGTATCAAGAACCCCCGCGATATTGAGACTAGTCCCTCAATATTCGCTAAATGATAGCTTACTGTGTCTGCCAAACACCCTCGCTATCATACCCTTTGTGTTAGTCTCATTTCGGTCCCAAGTGCTATTTATGGAAAGTGTCTAGATTTGCTCATTTGGCATATCTACAAAATGTAGAGATTAGCCTGAACACAATGGTGTTCGTCCCGTGTCCAAGTCACAATCTAGTGCCATTCCATATTTAGTAAGTTTCGGACTAACTCTTGGTACTAAGGGAGGCTTTGGGTGAAAGCCCAAAGCGTGTGTCCCTCAAGGGGGGTGGGCTATGGGGGTTCCAAATGTATAGTAGAGATAGTGGTTGGAATGCATGTCCGACCACCTGAGACATTAGTTTGGCTCCCACTGGGCTGTGTCGCTCCTTGTTCTGCGTCCGGCTTGGGTCTAAGCCCAAGCTCCATGCTGCTCTAGTCGGTGGAGTACCCTCCTCCTCGCGTTAGGCCACCAGTATGCCAAAATTGTGCCAGACTCCATCTGACACCATTTTGCATGTAGGTGCTGGATACAGGGAGCTGGTGCTCGTGGGATTGTACTGGACCCTCGTTCGTGGCACAACGGGCTTGGAGTTCAGCTCAAAATTCAGGTGTGCTACATTTGGTATTAGAGGACGATGAAGTTCTACAGCCACCCCCGGTTGCACGAGTTTCAAAGTTCAAGCATCCGAAACCACCCAATTTCAGAGGCATGCGGGACTATCAAGTTTTGGAGGACTGGGTCTACGATATGGAAAACTATTTCATAGCGGCAGACGTAGATGATCGTATGAAAGTTGAGTGCACGCAATCCTTTCTCACTGATCATGCCAAAACTTGGTGGCGCCAGGTGTGTGCTGAAAAAGGGCAGACTAAAAGTTGGACCAAGATGCGGTCTCGTATCCGTAAGGAATACTTGCCAGATGATCTTGGTCTAAGACTTTGCGGGGAGCTGCGACGGTTAAAGCAGCGAGCGGACCTTATTAATTACGTTAATGCGTTTGCTCAGAAGCGCATTATGATTGCAAATATGAGTGACGAAGATGCTCAGAGTTATTTTCTGGAGGGTTTAAGTTCATTTTCTCGCAATGAGATTTTGAAGTTTAAGCCGAAGACATACCTGGAGTGTAAGGAGGCAGCACAACAAGTTGCCTTTAGTCACTCGCTCATGGAACAATATCAGCAACTGCATGCTGGTAACTCAGATAAGAATAGAAATTCTGGGAATAAGCAAGGTGATCGGAAACAAAGGGTGGAAAGTAGGTACTGCCCTGGGGGCTCACAAGCTACGGTAAACAAAGGTGGTGGTGGTTGGAGACCACTAGCAGCTTCTTCTGGTCCTAGGCCCTCTGTTCCTCCTCCTGGTGGGTACAAGCAGTAGCAACTTACAAAACCTGCTCCTAGTGGAACGGGTAGTGTGGGTCATTGCTTCCATTGTGGAGAGTCGGGACATAGGTCCTTGGAATGTCCTAACAAGCATAAGACAAGGTCTCGCGTTAATGTCATGAGGGAAGACGGTGGTGGTGAAGCTGAAGGGGTTGACGAGTTGGTCAATGCAGACTATGAGGAAGAAGAGGTGAGTAACTTTCATTGCTTTCCTCAAGCTTTTCTTGCAGTCAATGCAAACACTGATCCGTTGATGTATTTGGTAGGCTTTGTCCGTGGACACCGAATCCGAGTGATGATTGACACGGGAGCTACGCACAGTGTGATATCCGAAGACTTAGTTAAGTTGTTAGGATTAAATGCTGAGCAAATGTCACCTATGCACTTCCGGTTTGCGGAAGGTGGGCAAGTAGCCAGAAAGTTTGTGAGTGATGTTCCAATAAAGATATCCAAGTGGAAAGAAAGAGTGGACTTGGTAGTGTTGAAGATACCAGATTTTCAGATGGTGTTTGGTATGGATTTCTTCAACAAGTATATAAAAGGGATTTATGGTGCTAGACAAAGTCGTATCACATTGAAGTCAGAAGGACATCCTGATGTATCCTTTCAGTTGCAAAAGCATTCCTCAAAGGATTGGGATGCAAAGTTCCTGACTGCGAGGGCCGCTCAAAAAGTAGCTAAGAGGGGATGTCAGACTTTTTGGGTTCAAGTGATGGATGCTGAGGGTGTTGGTGACTCGGTTCAAATCAGCGATAGGGTTGATCCTGTACCAAAGAGGATATTGGAGTTGTTGGCGAGGAATCAGGATATCTTTCCGAAGGATTTGCCGCCAGGGCTACCTCCTAGCCAGGAGGTTGATCATCGGATTGAGGTTATTCCAAGTTCTAAACCACCTACAAAAGCTCCATATCAGTTGAACATCAAGGAGATGGCTGAACTCAAGAAGCAACTCACGGAGCTTCTTGACAAAGGTCATATCAGACCAAGCAAGTCATCTTATGGAGCGCCGGTCCTTTTTGTTATGAAAAAGGATGGAACCATGAGGATGTGTATTGACTATTGGGCACTCAATAAGATCACGGTCAAGAACAGTTATCCTTTGCCTCGCATTGATGACTTGTTTGACCAACTCTTAAAGGCTAAGTATTTTACGCGACTTGATTTGGGGTATCATCAGATACGGGTGGCGGATCAGGATGTGGAGAAGACAGCCTTTAAGACTTGATACGGATCTTATGAGTTCCTTGTCATGCCATTCGGGTTATACAATGCTCCGGCAACGTTCAGCACTATGATGGATAGAATATTCGGAGATTATTTGGATGCATTTGTTGTCCTGTATATCGACGATGTTCTAGTCTTTAGTGAAATGTTAGAGGATCATTTGAAACACTTGGAGCTGGTGTTTCAAAAGTTGCATGAACACAAACTGTATGCTAAGGAAAGTAAATGCGCTTTTGGACAATTGCGCGTAAACTTTCTTGGACATATAGTTGGTGGTGGCGTGATTGAGGTCGATCCAAAGAAGGTGGAAGCAGTGAAGTCCTGGGAAGTCCCGACCACTGTATCAGATGTTCGTTCATTTCTCGGTTTGGCAGGATACTATCGCAAGTTTGTCCG
Organism: Selaginella moellendorffii; assembly: GCF_000143415.4. Taxonomy (NCBI): domain Eukaryota; kingdom Viridiplantae; phylum Streptophyta; class Lycopodiopsida; order Selaginellales; family Selaginellaceae; genus Selaginella; species Selaginella moellendorffii. Next base: position 49,183 of record NW_003314467.1, on the reverse strand, counting down.
CAATTTTGCAAGAATTGCTCTTCTGTTGACTGAGTTGACAAAGAGTAATATTTCATTTCATTGGACACCAGCTTGTCAGCGTGCTTTTGTACGATTGAAGGAGATCTTGACTACGGTTCCTGTTCTCAGGATCCCAGATCTTGATAAACCCTTCGAAGTGCATTGTGATGCATCTGGTTATGCTATTGGTGCCGTGTTACAACAAGATTGTGACAAAGCGGTTGGTGTTACGCTAAAGTGACATGGTTGTCCCGTTGCGTTCTATTCCAAGAAATTGGATGAGACCCAACGAAGATGGCCAACGCATGAGAAAGAGATGTTTGCTATAGTGTCGGCCCTAGAACACTGGAGACACTACTTGGGTGGACATACCAAGGTTTATACGGATAGTAACACACTAAGCTACTTTGCTATGCAGCCTAAACTTACGCCGAAGCAAGCTCGTTGGCAAGAGAAGCTTGCTAGATATGATATTGAAATCATATATAAACCTGGTAAAGACAATATTGTTCCGGATGCGTTGAGTCGTCAAGCTCAATTCCGGGCAATATCGGCAATCAGTTCGGACTGGTTGGAAGACATTCGGGCTTCGTATGGAAGTGATCCATTAGCGAAGGCAATCTTATGCCGTGCGGGGTTGTTGAAGCAGAGCCCTAGTAGCGAAGTAGCAAAAGTTGCTAGTCGCACTAATGTGAAGCTTCACTTCTCAGTTCGGGATGGGCTTATATACTATAAGCAAGAAAGATTGTATCTTCCCTCTAAGGATCTTCAACAGTTATTTCTGCGGGAACATCATGATGTTCTAGTAGCGGGGCATGGTGGGAAGCAAAAGACTCTAGCTTCATTGAAAAAGGGATTTTTCTGGTCTGGTATGGAAGGTGATGTAGCAGATTATGTCTGTTGCTGCCCTATATGCCAACAATGTAAGTGCAGAATTGAGAAGTAGGCTGGAAAGTTGTAGTGCATTCCAGCACCAGCATGGCCATTTCAAAGTGTGACACTTGATTTTGTCACTTGTTTGCCGAAGTCTAAGGGTTATGATACTTTGATGGTGGTTGTGGATCGGTTGTCAAAGATTGCACACTTCATTCCAACTGTGAGAACAGTAAATGCGAAACAAGCAGCAAAGCTCTTTTTCCATGAAGTAGTGCGAGTTTGTGGTCTTCCTGAAGAAATGATCTCAGATAAAGATTCAGGGTTTACGGGGAAGTTTTGGGGAACCCTGTTCTAGTTGTTTGGTACCAAGTTGAAGTTTAGTACGGCTTATCATCCTCAAACTGATGGGCAGACCGAACGCGTGAATGCTCAAGTTGAGGATTATCTGCGGTACTATGTCGCGGCGGACCAACACGACTAGGTTGAGCATTTGGATACAGCAGAAATCTGTTATAACAACACATTTCACAGTGCTATAGGCTGTTCTCCATGGAAGATGCTGCAAGGGAATGCTCGTGGGGTTCCTCAACAGATCGTTGTATCGAAACCAAAGCCCGAAGTGTTGGTCCCAGCCGTTGAAACTTATGTAGAGCAGCTATGCCAAGGTTGGTCTAGAGCTACTGAGGCGATGGGCAAAGCTCAGGATAGGTATCGACATGATAAGGATCAGCATCATCGGGATGTATCCTATCAAGTGGGAGATCAGGTGTGGCTATCTTCCCGAAACTTGAACATTAAGGGTTCTATGTCTCAGAAGCTCTTGCCAAGATATGTTGGCCCTTATCAGGTATTGGCACAAGTTGGTGATGTATCCTATAAGTTGGATCTTCCGGATGAGTTGTCCACTGTACATGATGTGTTTCATGTCAGTTTACTGGTACCATATCGTGTTGATGCGGATCGCTCTATGGACATTCATCCCCCTCCGGAAGTTGTGAATGGTGACATGGAGTATGAGGTCGAAGCAACTCTCTTGTCTCGCAAAGCTCGTGGTGGTCGTTCCAAGGAATATTTAGTTAAGTGGAAAGGTTACCCGACTTGTGAATCAACTTGGGAACCTCTTAGAAATCTTACCCATGCTCGTGAGCTTGTCACGAAATATGAGAATCGTAATAAAGATTAGCTTTTGTAAATATTGTAATAAATCTTGCCAATTAATAAAGTAATATATTTCTATAAATCAAATTGTCATTTCTCTCGTTCGTTAGTACTTGGGTCAGTTTTGGCAAGCTGACTTCGGCACTTTGGTGCATGGGTCCAATCCATAACCATGGGGATAACTATTATAGACTGATCACAAGTCCCTGCCTCTCTCTTGATGGCTATTTTCGACAAGGGGCATGGTTGTGTAAACAACTTACTCTGCCAGTTTATAATAATTGTCTAAATCTTCCCGACGGGGTTGATTTCTTGCTCAGGGGAAGTTGGCCTTCTCCCTATGTCCCTACGGGCAGGGATGTATCATTCCTTTGTAAGCTGAGTGGTACTCAGAGTAGCAAGGGTGGCTAACTCTGTTAGTCATTTTCTTGTCGGCGACGGCCGGAGGGTGTCTGAGTCTTAACATTTTTGGACATAGAGGAGAGGTCGTTTCTTAACTCATTTAAGTCGGTGTGTTTCCCACATAGTGTGCTTTCCGTTAACTTTTGGAGTTGTTTCCTTGATGGTTTGCTAGACTCGGGTATGCATTGACGAGGACGTCGATCTTCCCCAAAGGGGGGAGAGTGTCGCGAATGTGACTTCGGGTATTGAAAGATACTTGTTGACCAGTCCTTACGGGCACTCTTTCCTTACTACCATGACGGCAGAAGATCGGTACAGTTGGTTCCCTTTATCATTCCCACTTGAGCTAGTTGAGAAATTAGTCAATGACCTTGCACTTAAATTGGATAAACATAAGGTAGGAACCCTATGTGTTTTTTGTTGAGCATACTCGGCCCGGTTTGAGAAACTCGTGTCATTGACTTGCACTTGCTAGTATCAAGAACCCCCGCAATATTGAGACTAGTCCCTCAATATTCGCTAAATGATAGCTTACTGTGTCTGCCAAACACCCTCGCTATCATATCCTTTGCGTTAGTCTCATTTCGGTCCCATGTGCTATTTATGGAAAGTGTCTAGATTTGCTCATTTGGCATATCTACGGAATGTAGAGATTGGCATGAACACAATGGTGTTCGTCCCGTGTCCAAGTTGCAATCTAGCGCCATTCCATATTTAGTAAGTTTCGGACTTGTCCCAGAGACTAACTCCTGGTACTAAGGAAGGCTTTGGGTGAAAGCCCAAAGCGTGTGTCCCTCAAGGGGGGGGGGGGGGGCTGTGGGGGGTTCCAAATGTATAGTAGGGATAGTGGTTGGAATGCATGTCTGACCACCTGAGACATTAGTTTGGCTCCCGCTGGGCTGTGTTGCTCCTTGTTCTGTGTCTGGCTTGGGTCTAAGCCCAAGCTCCATGCTGCTCTAGTCGGTGGAGTACCCTCCTCCTCGCGTTAGGCCACCAGTATGCCAAAATTGTGCCAGACTCCATCTGACACCATTTTGCATGTAGGTGCTGGATACGGGGAGCTGGTGCTCGTGGGATTGTACTTGGTGTAAATTTGGTGTAAATTTGCGAGAAACATAAATTAAATATAAGCTAACTCAAAACCGGATGAATTCCAGAATGTAAAATCACAAATGGTAGAGTTTCTATCAAATAAAAAACCAGACACTCAGATCACCTCCACATTGAAAGATGCTCAACCAGTACATAACTTCCCTAAACTAGCTACATTGAGGGAACTATCACTGAAGTTCGTATGAATTGTATCTATTACTGACTTTAAATTTCCATTTCAGAGCGGAGGCACATCTAAAAATGGCAATTGCTGAAAACCCAAAAGAATGTACTTGATCTTCCTCTAATCCCTCTTAGATGATTTTGTATTTTTTGAGCTGTATTTGTTATTATTACAGATTCAACAGCTGAACAGAATGATAAGTTTTATCAAGTGGTGGGCTATTCAATGATCATGACAAATATTAAAATGAGATTGAGAAAAAGGAGTAACATCGTGTTTTATAAATATTAAAAAATAGATTCCCCGTCTAAAGTCCTCTTATATTTAATTAGAATGATGGTAGAAAACAAATTTCAAATTTTCAAAAAATAAACTAAATAAATCCAAATAATACAGCTCATCCAGCCGAACCAGATAGCAGCCCCCATGGAAGAGGAAGTCCATGTACGTATGGACAAGCTCCACCTGTGCAACAGACCACACGACATAGTTCCTCTCCTCGGGTGAGTGTGAAGGCTTTGGATTTGGCACACCAGCTCCTGCTTTAAAGGCAAAACCAAGTAGCAAACTTTGTTGAATGGGAACCAATTTCTTAGCTTTGACAAAGTAGCACTGGCTTTTGCACCATTATTTTTAAATATTACAACTCTTCAACAATGCTTTGCAATAGTTCCCATTTCTCTACTTGGTAGATAGAAATATTGCTCTGCTGAATTACAATCAATTGAAACCTGTATAAACAAAGGCTTACACTTGATTTTTGTGTATCTGGATTACACAACATCAACTTCTAGCATACAAGACACGGAAACAAGCATTCTTTGTGCAAAAACATCATCCAGCACAAGACCATTATTACAGTCATACACCCCTTTCATAATGGAGTCACAGTTACAAGTAGGGGTTTTTCAAACTTAGGAGCTTGAAGAAACAGTAATTTTTTACTCTATTCATCTCTTTCTTATCTTATTTATACTTATTATTGTTACATCTTCAGAATTGGAAAAAATTTGATTATCTAGCATAACAAAATATGACAAGGAAATAAACTAATAAAGACTGAAGACAATGAAGGCCATCTATAAAAGAGAGATTAAAGAAGAAAATGATAAACACACACTTCACAAAGATGTTAAGTTGGATGAGTGTAAATTTCAAAATTAAATTAAATTTTGAGTATGGCAATGCAGTGTTATTGGTCCAACGGTTTCTATAGATATTGTGACAATGATACACTCTGCATTGTCCCAAGGAGAGATGGATCACGGTGTAATCAGACAAAGATATGCACTGATCAAATAAAACCTGAATCTGAATGTGAATTCGGTGAAAACCATTTCTTCTATTTGCAGAAAAGATATCCTTCCTAATGCTAAGAGATGCTTTGGTCGTTGTCACAGAGAAGGCCTAGCACCTGTATGAATGCCAATGAACTTTTCTTTTAATTTCTACGGGTAGTATTAGATTCTTCTAAAAAAGTTTTGCAACACAGAATGCACCATCTTTGCTAAGAGTAAAATTCTTGAAACTCATCTACCGAGCTGATTTAGATTGTGTCTTTTATAACTCACACTGCTAAATTTACATAGATAAAACAAAGAAAAAATCAAAAGAAAACAATAGAGAAGCACTTACCAGAGTTTGTTACTTTATCACTCAAATGGAACATATATGGCTATTTCCCTTATCCATAAATGATATGCTAAAATCACTCTTGTGCAAGAGAAAATACTTTAGGTCTGTTCTTGATTCTTAATAGTCTAAACTGGATAATCTATGCAAATTGTGGAACTAAGATTCATTATTCCTCTCAAGGAGTGAGTAAATATAGAGCACACATAAATGTCGAGGTGTGTTCCACTGTAAAAAGTGTCAAGTATATATTTCAAATACATATACAAGGGACATGATTGTCAGAGGTACACCTTCGAAGGGATGAGAACTCAACACCTGAACAAGTACTAGACTGGGACGAAATAAAGGCTTTTAGAAACTGCCGCTATGTCTCCACATCAGAAGGAATATGGAGGATCTATGGATATGACTTACATGGGAGATCACATTCTATTGAGAGACTGGATATCCACCTAGAAAACCTTGAAAATATTTATTTCAATGATGGTGAGGAAGAGATTGCATTACAAAGAAGCCATAAAACCAAACTGACAGATGGTTTGAACTAAACAAGATTGATGAATTTGCAAGGACACTCTTGTACCACAAGATTCCTGAGTGGTATACATGGAATTCAAGAAACAGAAAGTGGACACCATGCCAACGTGCATTCAAGGTGGTTGATAGAATGTACACTGTATCACCGCATGACTCTCAACATTTCTACCTACGTTTGTTCCTGCTCTACGAAAAAGGTGCTACAAGTTTTAGTGATTTAAAGGTATTAAACGGTGTTGCATATGACACATACTGTTCTACCGAATAAGAAATGGGACTTTTACAGGATGATTATGAGTGGGAGAAATTTTTAGAAGAGTCGTTGACATTTCAGATGCCTGCAAAAGTAAGGTATCTATTCAGTGTCATGTGTTTGTTTTGTGAGCTCATTGATCCCAAAAACCTATGGGATAAATTCAAAGAAGGCATGTGTGAAGACTTGGTCTGAAATCACAACTATGAAGCAGCAATGTAACATGGATTGCATGAAATGTCAATATTACTCTAGGAACATGGCAAGAAACTGTCCGACTACAAGTTACCAGATCTAGAGTTTATAGGAGATAATGAAACAACAATTGAAACAAGATGTGTGCCATGCACACATGATGAAGCTGAATTACTAAAAACCAGATTGAACATGGAACAGCTTCACATATTTAACAATGTTTTAAATGCAATACAAAACAAAAAAGAAACAAGCAGATTATTCTTTGTTGATGGTGTGGGAGGCACGGGGAAATCATACCTTTTTAACACACTGATAAAATATGTCACTGCTTATGGCATGAAAGTCTTAGCAGTCACGTGGACAAGAATAGCAAGTACTCTTCTTATACTCTTCTTATCTGAACGGCTTATTCAACATTTAAGCTTCTGGTACAATCACAGAAACGTGCATCTTGGACCTACGAGAGAATTCAGCACCTGCTGAGGTCATAAGAAAAGCTGACCTGCCCATATGGGATGAAATAAGCATGGTACCCATTCACACTTTTAAAGCTGTCAAGAGGGTCTTGCATGACATTAAAAACTGTGATACAGAATTCAGTGGCATCACATTAGTTCTAAAAAGAACCTGTCGCACACAAATTGTCCAAAACAGCATGAAATCCTCACCAATATGATCGGAAGAAGAGATGTTGGACTATCCTATAGAATTCTTAAACTCAGTAACACCATCTGGAATGCCTCCACACAAGCTACAAATAAAAATCGGATGTATCGTAATGTTGTTATGCAACATTGACATTAAAAAAAGGCCTCTGTAATGGCACTAAACTAATTATAACCAGGGCACTACCAAATGTCATAGAAGTTGAGATTCTACATAATGGTATGCAAGGAAAAAAAGTCCTCCTACCAAGAATCTCTTTAAAACCAACTAACAGAGACATGCCATTTATCCTCAAATGACAACAATTCCCAATAAGGCTTGCGTTCTCCATAACAATTTGCAAATCTCAGGGACAAACATTACAGAATGTGGGTATCTACTTGCCAAGACCAGTTTTTGGCCACGGTCAACTTTATGTTGCACGTTCAAGGGGAACATTAAAGAAACAAATTACAATGTTTATCGAATAATGTGAAGGACAAGGTGTGCTCCAGAACCATAATGTCTATATGAAAAACATTGTGTATAAAGAAATTCTCTAGGATTCATGTCACCAATGTAACAGATGTCCTATATATCCCAACGAAGCTGGATTCCCTACTGGTCATCCTTCTATATTTAAAAGAGTAAGGGCGACATATTCAATTGAGATTCTTTTCGAGCTTAATGGTGGAGATAAAGACACATGAAAAAAAAAACAGTTGAGAGTGGAACGTTTTTATTTTTTAGGGTAAACCAGTTTTTTCAAAGCATTTTTCCAGAAGCACCTATGTAGTTTAGCATTTCACCATGCCATGAGGTTCACTGCTCTCATCAATCATAGCCTATCTCCATCTATAAGTCTCAAGCTTCTGCTCTTGAAAAGTGTGCTGCCAAGGACTTGAAGGTAACATATAAATAGAAAACGTATCAGCATTTGGAATTTGGAATTGGTGGTTGCCAACCCTGCCAAAACTAATGCGTTGATCCTCAAGGATTTTGCTCCTTCAATTCCTGACAAGAACATCACTTAAAGGTTATTGTTTTTAACGTTACATATGACAGATGTCATTCCTATTTATACAGCTCAAGCAAGCTGAGGAAGATTTGCGAAGCACAAAGGCAAAACATGAAAACTTTCAGAAGCAGGTGTATTCTCTCTGTTGCTTTTGTTTATCATTTGACTCATTGATTTCTACAGGAACACATGGTTAGAGGAAGCTTCTGCTAAGATCGAAGCTGCTGTTAGGAATAGTTTGGACAAAGTTTAACTCAACTTATTTTCATGCATGCTAAGTGGCTCCAATGTGGAAGTGTAGGCACAGGCCTGTGAAATTGAGCTTCAGAAATTGCACAGGCAGCAAGAGATTCGAATGCAAGAATGTGTGAACAAACTACAGGGTTGACAAATGCTGTGAGCACTACCAGTGCTGCAAAACAACACCTCGAGGACAGGTTTAGCTGTTAAATTGGATGTCTGTCAAATTTTTGAAGAGGACAAAAGAATCTTTTCTAAGACATTAGAACAAGAATCATCTAAGAAACACCATATTCGAATCCAAAATCAAAGTCTTACAAGCACCATTGACAGAGTAAAAGGCAGGCTTTAAGCAGTTCAAAAGTCATCTGAATTTTCTCAGATCATGGTAATGACAGAGAAACATCAAAATCTTTTAGAAGATGGTTTTAGTCTCCTCATATATTAATTTCATCAAATCAACAGATGGCTACAGCAGACTTGTTGAGGGAAGAAAAAACAAGGAAAACGAGTTGTTCCAAGATTTGGAGTCAATTACTGATCAGCTTGAAACTCAACGAGTAATGACCTTGTCCCTCATGAAGAATAAGGAGGGGGTAGAACTGTTCCTTATGTTACATCTTCTTAAAATGAACTTTAGGTAGAGTGAATGTGTTTGGAAGCTCAAGCTAAAAGAGAAAAGTTGAAGAATCAATTAAGAGGATTAGTAAAAAAGTAAGCTCATTGCGAGCTCTTACTCAGCCGCGACCCATCATATTCTAATTGAAGAAACAAAGGTTAAGTTTCATCTTGGCAAAACAATACAAAGAAACTGACCATGCTCCACATGATACCATTGTGGAAAATCAGAAGTTGTAAGAATCTCATGAGAACTAAGTTTTACAACCACACACGTTTTATCACCCTTTTACTAAACCGGCCATAGTCTATTGTTTAGAAGGATTGGCCAAAGTTAATGTTATAAGCCTCATTATAATAAGAATCAAGCAGTGTTCCAGTAAACTTAATTGAATGTTTAGCAAACAGTTTTCAATGCAATAAAAAATCTCATAGAATGTGATGCTTAGCACAGGTTAAGATGACAAACTAAACCAGTGTTTCGTAGTAGACATAATCTGGTATGAGATAAGTTTTAGATATATAGTGTACTCTAAATAGATAACGTTCATTTTCAAGCTTTTGATCTTCATCTGCACACATAAATACATGAGTACTCTATCAAGCAGTTAATTTAAATACATGAATTCAAAGACTCTTGACAAAAAACAGTTTCATGCCACTTTTTATTTTCAGTTCCTGATTCTGTACTGAAAGCCACAAACGATACAAGGCTTTTTTTATTATGTCTAGAGCTGAAATAACCATTTCTTTTGCTTTCCAGGAACTTGAACAAGCATCTGTAAAAGAACTCCTATTCCACCAAATTCCATTTTTCTTGAACAACAATCCATGTAACATCGGTTTATCAATCCAGATATACTACTGACAAAAGTAGTGTGTTTACTAATGTGATGTAGTGTATAAAAGTGTAATGTCAAGGATTTTCAGAGAGATTTGGAACTGGATTTTGAATTTGATTCTCACATACATTTTATATCATTGATGATTTATTTTGTTGACTACCTTCAAGAACATCCAAATTAGGAGTCATGTCCCTGCTCTATTTTAGATTCTGTGCCATATTTTAAATTTCAAGTGAAATAGCAAAAAAATACCCCAATGCAAAACATTTTTCCCTTTACAGAACATCTCTGAGGGTATGCAAGAATGTGCATTCTTCTGATTTACACTCATCCGCATGAATTTGCAGATATATGCTTCAGATTTGTACTTCTATCTGCCAAAGAACTTCAAAATTATTCTTCAAAACAAGAAGATTGAACATTGTAATTTATTAAGCAATGCCATGTATTTTGAAAACTCATTTACAAGACTTGAAAGCATATAAATGTAGGTTAAATATTTTTCTTTATCATTGAGATTTTTGCATATTTTGGGAAGAGTACATCTTAGGATTTTTATGGTTACATAACATATAGATGTACAAGGATTTAATGTTCATAAAGAAATCAACTTATAAAGGTAGCTAAAAATTTTTTAAAAAAACTTTTCAATTCATCTATAACAATGAATAAACAAATTAAAATAATTAATAAGTAAATTTTATCAAATATTAATAAACTAATATATAAATAAATAATATATTATATTATATTTATAAGATTAATAATATTTTATAGAGATACAGTACTTTATATTAAACACTTAAATGTTTTCATCAACTATGAGCAAGATATAGTTTGATTATTACACTTGTTATATTATATCGATTTAATATTATAATCTTAAACTTATTTCTAGGATTTAGGCACAGTAAATAGCTATAAATATGGAGAGGACAATATAATTATTAAATGCTCTAATTCAAAGTTTCACAAATATCTTCTTTTCAATTCAAAGCTCTATTTCGTTAAAGTGGGATTTATTCAGTAAAATGGGACTAGGTACAAATTTTCAAGTATTTGAAAATGACGTGAAATTATATGTTTTTTGTCCAGGGGCTAGACATATCTGGGGCATGGTGACTAGCGCGGTGACTTTGTGTCCAGACTGAGTCCATCTGGTTGTATAATAAATCTCATTGTCAAGGTGAACAAGCCGAATCTGAAGCTAAAGAAGAGCGATGGCATGCGCGCACACACTATTTGTTTGTTCATTGAGCGTGTGGTGAGCTTTCCAAGATGAACGTCATTCCTATTAGCTAGACATATAACTTAATGGTGAGAACATTTAGATATTATTCAATGTTATCTTTTTCTAACGAATCTAATTGTGAAGGTGTAGCAAGAGGCATTGCTAGTCTGGAGAAGTCATTTAACTCATTTGACCCTTAGTGTATTTTCATGAAACTAAATAACATTCATATTATTAAGGAATTTCTCTAGTACCTTTTTTTTACGACATAGAGGCTTGCATTTCTTTCAAAGGTGATTTAGTAAAAGGCCTGAGGGCACATGCCATTCTATTTCTCAGACCGGTATTAAGATATACTAGTGCAAAGGGAAAAAGGTATTTGGTGATCAAGTAAATGGCATGAGGGCACACGCCATTATAAGCCTAAGCGCTAGTGGACACCTCCTTTTTGGTACTCTCAGTGGTACTATCATCCTTCTCCGGGTCAGTTGT